>NC_044983.1:136443777-136554785 GCF_008728515.1 Papio anubis
GATGGCATGTGCCTATAGTCCCATCTACTCAGGAGACGGAGGCAGGAGGATTGTGTGAGCCCAGGAGTTCCAGGCTGAAGTAAGGTACAATTATGCCACTGCACTCCAGTCTGCGAGACACGGTGAGACTTTATCTTCTTTTTTAAAGAGATTCTAAAACAAGAATCTTTTGCCTGGGAATAGCTGAGGATTTCACAAAACTAAGCCTTCAGGGAGCAGAGGCCCTGTGTTCTTAGTAACAGAGTCGCAAATCCACAGAAGGACAGAGTGGCGCAGGAGTGGCTCCCTTGACATGGAGAGTCAGCTGCCTCACTGGAGTTCCTCTGAAATGTTGGGGCTTTCCTACCAAACTTCTAACAACCGGTGTAAAACTGACCTTTCAAAGAGAAGATGAAAAGGAGGGAGACCAGCCGCTGGGTGGGAAAGGCGTCTAGCTCACACCGCCAGAGCATCTGCATGGCTACGGTCAGGGCGAGCCGCCAGACACCGCTGCTCAGCAGGCTGAGGGGCCAGCACGACGGCTTCACACCTTGGGGGACTGCTGACCCAGCCTGCCAGGCACGGCGCTGCACGTTCAGCCATGCACCCAGGCCCCACATCAGGCCCCCTAGCTCTAGAACCATGCCTGGGCAGTGCTGCCCATCGGTCGAGGGATCACCCTTCGGAGCAGGCTGCCTCTCCGCCAGCCTGCTCCCTTCAGTCTCTCCGCTGAGCCTGGCTCTGCCCATGCCGCCGGCCATGCATCTCTACCTCTTGCCCTTCCCACCTTCAGCTCAACCACCCCAGTCTGAGAGACTCTTCTCAGGGCTCACTGGACCCCTTTAGAATGGGTGATCCCCATCTTGCACAAGGGATTATGACAGCTACTGGTGGATGGCCAAACCCTGCCAGGCAGTGAGAGAAGCCCCCTCAAGAGACCCCCATCCCCTGCTTTCATCTGTCCCCAGATCTCCCAGCATCAGTCCCCAGTGGGCAATGTCCATCCTTCTTGAACCTGGGCTTTCCCTTCCACATGCACCATTTCCAGCCACACAGTAAGAGCTCGATGAGGCTTGTTAAATGAACAAATGAAGCAAATGAACGAATAAGGCTGATCAGTTGATAGGTACTATGGGGTGTCTGCACTGGAAAACCACTCCCCACCCCACCAGTCTCTAAGGAAACTATTTTATATGCTCAAGTTATGCCCAGGTGCTCCGGGTGACCAGCCACCGGCTCATGCCTCCCTGAAGTCCTCATGAAACAGCATGAGCATGGCACGGGTGTCACCTGTTACGCAAGTAGCCTACGCATGAACACAGCTGGCTTGCCTTCCTCAAGCAGGGCAGAGGCAGGGGCACAGTACACGGATTTTACACAGGTGACTTCACTGGCATCTATATTGATGAAAACAACAAATATCTTTAGACATCTTGACTTTGTTTAAAGTAGCAGTAAGTACAAAAATCTACCAAATGTCTCACACCTTCATGAACTTATCCAAGGAATGTCATCAACCTAGGGTGTCAACACCAATGCAAGCTTCCGAGCTTCTAAAAACAGGCAAAGTTGAGGCAACTGTCCAAACAGTAATCTTAACAACGCTAAATTAGCCATTACAACAACATCACCTCATGTTAACCAACCTTAATTTCCTCAAGGATATGCACCCATTGGACTAACCCAGTTTTCAAGGTGAGTATCTTGGAGACAACACCCAACAGCTCACAGCAGGATGCCACCTGGTGCAGCTGGTGCTTCCAAACATTTTATTTCTGCAAAGCCCTGGGGATTCTGTAAGCATTTTAGGAGAAGTCAGGAAATAATTTAAAAATAAAGTTTAAGTGTTGTACTTAGAATCAAGGGTCATGGCCGGGTGCAGTGACTCACGCCTGTAATTCCAGCACTTTGGGAGGCTGAGGCAGGTGAATCACGAGATCAGGAGATCAAGATCATCCTGGTCAGCATGGTGAAATGCCATCTCTACTTAAAGAAAGAAAAAAAAAAACAAAAATTAGCTGGGCATGGTCAGCTAGTCAGTGCCTGAATAATCCCAGCGGGTGGAACTGCAGGGAGGCCGCAAACAGGAGAATTGCCATGGTGACCTGGGAGGCAGCAGGTTGCCACTGTGAGCCGAGAACTAGTGGCCTCCACGTACTCCAGCCTGGGTGACACCAGCATGAGCACTCCGTCTCGAAAGTGAAAGAAAGAAGGCCGAAGGACGCGGTGGCTCAAGCCTGTAATCCGCAGCACTTTGGGAAAGGTCCGAGACAGGGTCGGATCACGAGGTCAGGAGATCAAGACCATGCCTGGCGAACACGGTGAAATCCCCGTAACAGTCTACTAAAAAAATACAACCCAGAAAAAAACTAGCCAGTGGACGACGATGTGCGGGCGCCTGTGAGGCCTCAGATCCATATGCTCGAGTGTGGTGTGAGTTAGCAGCCACTTTGCGTCTCCCAGTGGCCCTCTGGGTGTCGCAGTATGATTGATCTGAGAGTCCACTGCCAGCCCTGGGACTGCTCTTTTGCACACACCAAATGTCGACGTGCACGTCTCCGTTTCTCAAGGCTGCAATCTGCCCCACCCATGTGCCTGTCTACCTACCTGCGGGAGGCAGAGAGGCTGTCGGGACATCTCGACCTCTGCTGGGGGAGGGGAGGGTCCTGATGTTGCTGCTTCTCCCCCATCAGCGCTGTCCTACTAATTCTCTCATGTTTATTGCCAAGAACTTCATGAGCACATGAACTTTATGAACTTTAAGAACAGACTGATTCGCTCTGGGAAAAAAGTCTTTGTTGGTATTTTTATTGAGATTCCATTAATGTTATAAACTAGCCTGGGGGGAGCCGATATCCTCAGGCTGCTGAGTTGTTCTCTCCAAGAACAACAGTGCTCCTGCACCTGTCCACGTCCTCCCTAGCGCCTTTGGGGAGAACTTAAAAGCAGCCCTTCCACGGTCTTCCACGTTTTCTCCTAATTAACCTTTGTCATGGTCACTGCAAATGGGATTTCCTCTGCCCTTATGTTCTCTAACTGGCTAGATCATGACAGCTGGTAAGCGTTGTTTACGAAGTCAGGTATAATTTACATGCAGTGAGAATGTACTACTCAGACAGTTTCAACACATTCCTATCAAGACAGAACCCGTCTACCATGCTGGAAAGGCCCCTGTGTCCCTTCCCATCTAATTAAGGCTATTCATTCTTATATTTTCAGTTTACAATCTAATTCTTTTGTTGTCTGAGCGAGAATGGACAAAAAAAAGAATATAACCAAATTAGCAAGTCTACCAAACCATTACCAAAGTATGCACAGCCCCCCACTTAAAGATGGACCGTATTTCCAAAGTTCATGCACACATGTTTGGATGTGATGGTCCATTTCCTGAGAGACAGCAGTGGACACCTCTAGGCCCTCTGGTCCTCCTCACCCACAGCCCTCGCTGGGATTGGAACAAGGGCCCATGTGGTGCATATTTGCTGAACACGAAGCCTCTGAGGCAGTTTGAAATCCTTCCCTTCACGGCCTCCCCCAGTCACTTCATCTCTAGGGCCTCACAAGACATGAAAGGAAAGCAGCTCTGAGAAGAGAATGGAGGAGTGTGCAGGGAGGGGCCGGGCACCAGCGCAGGGTGTGTTTTCACACTGAGCGGGGGCAATCAGACACCATAAAACCAGTCCAACGTCCAGCAAACTACAGCCATGAGGTCACTTTCTTAGAGCGAGCAAATTGTTTTCTGTAAGGAAACTATTTTCTATAAGCACGAGAGCATTATCTGAAAACAGGAAAATGATTCTTCTCAGTACAGAGCTGAAAACGGCCGACCGAGGCATGACGTCACGCCCCTCCTTCCCCCAGCACAGGCAATCCTATACCCCTGAGAGCCGCCGCCGCCTCAGCTGCTTTAAATGCAGAGAAGCTCAAAAGTTAAGTTGTGACCTGTTCTGGTATCTTATGTTCAAAAGAAAAGTGCAACTTTTCGGGCAGATTTTCCCTAGCACAGAAAAGCAAGCTTCCCTTTGGAGCCCGTTCCAGCGATTGTCGGGGCAATCGGTGACAACAATTTTGTTATGATTCGCAGATGCACTCAGACAAGCGAAACTACAATTGTTCCAATCAACAACTTCCTCTATTGTCCTGTTTCTAATTTAAGGGTAACTGATGCCAAAACACATGACTTCCTACAATTTGCTGAGTGGAAAAGCTGGCTGTCAACTTACATTTCACCAAAAAGGTAACTGGAGAGTTGCTGCTGACACACACCTCAAGCTTGGGTCAAACTTTCAGATCTACAGCACAGTACCAGCGTTCAACAGCGACAGGAGAATTCCACGAGCCACGCTTCCTGGGAAGTGGTCTAGCGAGTCCGGACAACACACGTCCGCACGGTGACCACAAACATGCGCTGCTCCTTTCACAGCCCTACACACGAAGCGCATGTACATGTATGCATGGGCCTGACGCCGTGGGGTGCAGGCACCGCCTGTGGGTGGCACATGCTGATGGGGGCCAGCTCACGGAACAGCTGTGTGTTTTCTGCACCCACCACCTAGAAACAGGCATGAGTAGGGGCACCCATAGTCAGACAAACCCACTACTACCATCAGCCTCAGACGGCCCCGTTCCATCTTCACCAGTGCAGTTCCCCCAGTCACGGCCAGCACGTGTCTTCCTGCCTCTCCAGATGGCCATGGAGAGGAACACTAATAGCAGCATTGGCAATTCTGCTTCTAAGGCTATTTCCTGAAAAGCTTGTGAGAAATCCCACTGACTTCCAACACAAAACCAGTGTGTGTCAAGAGATGATGACAAGCCACAAATGGGGTAGAAGTATTTGCAAAAGACATTATCTGATAAAAGACTGGCATCCAAAATATACAAAGAGTCCTTAAAACTCAACGAAAAGAAAATGAGCGCTTCTACAAGTTCCTCCCCCCGTGTATTTGGCACGTGCCTGGCTGGGCGGGAAGTGTGGGGCATTCCGAGTGGCAAAGACTGGAAGCAGTGTGTGCCGGAAGGGCGGAAATTTCCAAAACGGACCTAACAAGACGACCCAGATATTGAAGTGCCGTATTCCCACAAATGTTTGCCATCACTCTACCATTAAGATATTGAAATGAAGGAAATATCAATTTTCTAACAATTTGTGGTACCCTGGCCTGGCAAGCTGTCTTGAGCTATACTGGACTCGGAGTAGGCACATAGTCAAGCAACACGACGCAGCAAGGGAGCCCCAGGACAGCTGTGGGCAGGCCCCTGAACTGTGGGGGCTAGCAGGACGGGGAAGGTGACCTGCCTGTGAACGGCCAGATCGGTGTGCACATAAAGCAAGTGCTGCATTCACCACAAGCCAGGAGACGTTGGTGACACTTCCACAGCCTTCCTTGGACTCTGGCCTTCCCTTGGCCTCAGCAGCTTCACTGCTGTCCTTCAGGAACGATGCCAGGGCAGCAGCTCTGGGAAGCCTGCAGACCACATGCTGCCGTGTCCCGCGGGGCCTGCATGGCTATACGGTGCGACAGTCCAGGCTCCTGCACTGGAGTGGAGATGCTGTGGGAGGGAGGCAGGCTCACCAGTGAGCGTGCGACTGTGCACATGCGTGCCTGCAGAGTTCACAGAAGCCCTGTGCGGGCAAGAATGCTCTGACTACTTGATGATTCCCCGGACAGTGCCGGGGAATTGCAGTTTTGAGGCAGTGCAGTAGCTTTACACTGTGTGAGATGGATTCTCATTATAGAAAGTATGATGCACGTGATGTGTTGGATTTTGAGGCTTACAGAGTAGTGTATGCTCAGTTTCAAAGCAAAGAGCTGGAAGAACAAGAGCCAATAAATGATCTTTTGCTATGTGGGGGAAAAGATGGCAAAAAGTCTGAAGATACCTCACCAAAGATGATACACAGACAGCAAATGAACATATGGAAAGATGCTCCACACCCGAGGTCCTCAAGCGGATGTAGCCGCGGTGCCACCACACACCTATCAGAACGGCCAAGGCTTGGAGCACCGACAACAGCAAACGCAGGAGAGGATGTCGGGCAGGAACGCTCGCTCACTGCTGGCAGAAATGTAAAATGCCACCACCACTCCGAAAGACACTTTGCCCACTTCTCACAAAACCAAACATACTTTCAACCATGCCATCCGGCAACCAAGTTCCTTGGTATTTACCAAACAGAGCTGAGAACTTACGTCCACACAAAAACCTGTGCGGCTGTCAGATGTGACAGCCACTTTATTCATCATCACCAAAACGTGGAAGCACCCAAGACGTCCTTGCATAGGTGACTGAATAAACCGTGGAACATCCAGACGATGGAATGTCATTCGCCGCTAAACGGAAATGAGCTCTGAAGCCATGCATGAAAAGATGCGCGGGCACCCTGAATGCGTATTTCTAAGGGAAAGAAGGCACTCTGAAACGGCTTTTCCAACTGCATGACTCCAACCAGACGACTTTCTGGAAGTGGCAAAACTAAGGACACAGTAAAAGGAGCAGCGGTGACCAGGGCCTGGGGAGGAAGAGAGGCGGAGGAGGGTGTCGGGGCAGTGGAACTGCTCTGTATGGCACTCTAATGGCAGACACATGTCACTATGCATTTGCCAGCCTACTGGAGCTGCAGCGCCCAGAGTGGAGACCCTGACGTGACCTCCGCACTGGGGTGACAGAGACGTGTCACTGCAGGCTCATCCACCGGATTATCAATGTCCCACTCTGGCCGGTGACATGGACACTGGGGGAGGCTGGGAGTGGGGGCAGGGGCACACAGGAATCTGTTATCTTCCTCTCAATTTTGTTGTAGGCAGGCTTTGCTGGCCGGGCACAGTGGCTCAGCCTGTAATCCCAGCACTTTGGGGAGGCGAGGCGGGCCCGGATCCGCGAGGTCAGGAGATCCGAGACCATGCTGGCCTTGCTGCAGTGAAACCCGTCTCTACTAAAAATACAAAAACTAGCCGGGCCAGTGGCGGCCTGTAGTCCAGCTACCGGGAGGCTGAGGCAGGAGAATGGCGTCGCCGGGAGAAGCGAGGAGCTTGCAATGAGCTGAGATCGGTCACTGCACTCCAGCCTGGGCAGCAGAGCCAGACTCGATCTCAAAAAAAAAACAAAAACAAAAAGCGAAACTAAAACAAAAAACTGCTCACGAAGAGAAGTAAAGTTTGTTGATTTTCAGCGTTGTGTCCTTGTATTTACATAAATAAATAAGGCAATCAAAAACTCCTGATACTCCCCCGCTGTCCAGGGTCAGGAAGAAACCAAAACCCTTCATGAGAAAGGAATTAAGGGGCGTCCGTGCTGACCGCCGTGCACTTGCGGAAGCTTTCTGTGCCACCTGCTTACACCTGAAAGTGCCCAATCGCGGAGGCGCCCATCTCCAGGTGTGCTATGCATCGCCTGTAGAAACCAACTTGTGACTCCTCCATCACACAAAAGACCTCTAGCCCAAGACACGTGGGCTAAAGAAATACAAAGTTCATACCAGTTTCAATGAGGCCATGTGACATCTGGCGTCCTTCAAATACTCAGCACCTCACGTGGACCAGTGTCGAACGGCTTCCCTAACTGCAGGTTCTGGGGCTCCCCCCAGACCCACTGGATCAGAGACCAAGAGTCTGCACCGCGGCCACTCCTGAGTCACGCGGCAGAGGGGCGATCACGGTGCTACCTCCTGCCAACGGCTCGGGCTGGCAGCTGTCACCCTGGCAGGCGGCTACTGTCCCAGCACCCTCAGAGTATCCCAGTTAGAACAACACCCCAACACTCTAGAAATAAATGATCTAAAGCTTAATTGTGCTTTACATCTTCCGATAACCCTCTTTGTGTGTTTTGTGCCACAAATCAGGGCACTTCAGAAACCGAAAAAGACGCACAGCAGACCACACATCCTTCTTCTCTGCTCTCCTTTCAATCAGAGAGTGCTGTGAACCTCCAGCGGCAGAGGGGAGTGGGCAGAGGCCAGGGGTGTGTGTGTGTGTGTGTGTCGATGTCTGCCTATGTGTCTGTGTACGTGCGGGGGGTGTGTGTGTGTCGATGTCTGCCTATGTGTCTGTGTGTGTGGGTGTATGTGTGGGTTTGTCTGTGTGTCTGTGTCGGGGGGGGGGGGGTGGGTGTGTCCGTGTGTCTGCCTCTGTGTGCCTGTGTGTGTTAAGTCTGTGTGGGTATGTGTACGTGTGTCTGTGTCCATGTGTGTCTGTCTCTGCATCTCTGGATCTATATCTGTCTGTGTCTGTACATTTGTGCGTGTTTTTATAAAATACCCTAAGTATGAAGAAACTGAATTGAGGAAATTCTGGAAGGGCCCCCGGGAGTGAGTGGACACCGTATGGCCACAGCATGTCTATGGCTGGCATCCCCACAGCAGAAGCAGCCCAGTGCCCATGCCCTGAGCATGCCTTCCCCTACACTTCTCTGCTGACCATACAGGGTGGCCTGGCCCAAGGCCTAGACAGTGCCCTGGCTCCTCCTGCCTCCTCCAGACCCCTGCCCTGCCCCTTTTCACGCCTGCTTGCAGACCTTGCCTCCTGCCCCACAGACCCTGAGGGCACAGTGTGCTTGGACTACCTCTGGGTCCAGCACACACCCAGCACAGGCACCCACATGGTCTTTAAAAGAAATGAATCCCTAAGTGCGAAAGGCAGAAGACCAGAGCAACCCATAATTACTCCATTAATAAAGAAAACCAGGGTGTGGTGGCTCACCACTACAATCCCAGCACTTTGGGAGGCTGAGAGAGGATTGCTTGGGGTCAGGAGTTTAAGACCACCCTGGGCAACATAGCAAGACCCCATCTCTACATAAATAAATGCATTAAACAAACAGGCCAGGTGCAGTAGCTCACGCCTGTAATCCCAACACTTTGGGAGGCTGAGACAGGAGGATCGCCTGAGCTCAGGAGTTCCAGACCAGCCTGGGCAACATGGCAAAACCCCATCTCTACCAAAAAAAAAAAAAAATTAGCCAGGTCTGGTGGCACACAGCTGTAGTCCCAGCTACTCAGGAGACCGAGGTGGGAGAACCGCTTGAGACCAGGAGGTGGAGGCTACAGTGAGCCAGGATTGCACCGCTGCCCTCCAACTTGGGCGACAGAGCCTCCGTCCCGTGTCTGATGCCCGCGTGACCTCACAGACTCGCCCAGACCTCCTGGAGGCCTGGTGCAAACTCATTTCCCTCTGCTGGGCCTGCTTTCTCAACAGTAAACTGCACATACCGAAAGGCCCTTCCCCCGGCCCACGGGGCTCCCTGGGCCCCATGACAACAGGTGGACTCCCTCTGGGTCCCCACGGCCCCAGCACCAGCTCGACCAGCTCGTACTTCCATGTCTAGTCAGTCTTGTGCTTGTGTCTCCCCAGCCACTGCAAGATTCCTGACCCCAGGGGCAGGCAGAGAGCATGGCCTGGCAAGACAAGGACTCAGAAGGACCCGAAAATGAGCAAAGGAAGCATCTTGGGTGCTAACGCCAAGCCGGAGTAAAGGACCCACAACGGCGCTGTTCCCACAAAGGCTCTGACTGACACCAATAACGCTATTCTCATAGTCACTGACGAGCCAGAACGCTTGCACCCCTCCGGAGCCCAGCACACGGGGCTAACCCCACACATTATGGCTGAGAAATCCACTGGACACTGAGCTCACTAGAAGAGCGCCCAAAGACTTCCTGGAGAAGATAACCTTCCTGCTGGTGAAGTCACAGCCAACTGCAGCACGCTGGTGGCAAGGCCCCTGCCCCACAGGCTAGAGCATCACCTCACAACTCCTGGGCTCTCCTGGCTGGCACCACACTCAATTCTGGAAGCCATTTTTCCATCTGCGAAGGCAAACCTCAGACTTACCAACAGCTGTGGAATCTTACCAGAAACTCCCAGGACCTGTGGGGCAGGGCACATGGCTGGCAACTGGCTCAAATGCCCAAGAACCACATCATTGAGAAAGGCCACACACAGCTGGACAACGGGGTGCCTGCCTCTACCTCGAGAGGCTGTGGGTGGATCCAATGGGAGCAGGCAGCAGGGTAATCCCCTTCCTGACCCCATTTCAGAATGGGACAGGGAAGCTCAGTTCTCCTCCAGTAGATCACTGTTCTATCCCCCAAACAACTGGCGATGCGAGGGCGGCGGGGGGCAGGGGGAAGCCATGCTCACTGATATGGTCGTGGGTGTGGGGGTAAGCCACAGTTCACCAACACGCTTCCTGACACCACCCCAGCACTGACACAGCACAGGACACTGAGTATATATACACAAGTGTGCATGCAACACACACCTGCACACACATGCACTCACACACGCATGCAACACACACCTGCGTGCACACACATGCACTCACATCCGCATGTGCAACACACCTGTGTAGACACACACATGCACTCACACACGTGCACGTGACACACACCTGCGTACACACCCATGCACTCACACCCACGTGTCCAACACACCTGTGCACACACATGCACTCACACCTGACTTGCACACCTGTGCACACACACGCACTCACACCTGCATGTGCAACACACACCTGTGTACACACCTGCAATCACACATCTGTGCACGCAACACACACCTGCATACACATGCACTCGCACGCACATGTGCCCCACACCTGTGTACACACACATGCACTCACACACGTGTGCAAGCAACACACACCTGCATACACACATGCACACACCTGTGCATGCAACACACACCTACATACACACACACGCACTTACACCTGTGTCTGCAACACACCTGTGTACACACACACACTCACATTTGCAACACACCTGCACTCACACATGTGCAACACACCTGTATACACACATGCATGCACACCCACGTGTGCCACACATCTGCACACACAAGCACTCACACACGTGTGCATGCAACACACACCTGCGTACACACATGCACTCACATCCGCGTGTGCAACACACCTACACTCACACGTGTGCATGCAACACACACCTGCATACAAACACATGCACTCATACCCGCATGTGCAACACACACCTGCACTCACACGTGTGCACACAACCCACACCTGCATACACACATGCACACACGTGTGCTTGCAACACACCTACGTGTACACACACATGCACTCACACCCACGTGTGCAACACACCTGCGTACACACACATGCACACACGTGTGCACGCAAAACACCTGCATACACATGCACTCACACCCACATGTGCAACACACCTGCATACACACATGCACTCACACGTGTGCATGCAACGCACACCTGCGCACACACATGCACTCACCCGTGTGTGCAACACACCTGTGTACACACCTGCACACACGCATGCAACACACCTGCACACACGCACTCACACCCACGTGTACAACACACCTGCGTACACACATGCACTCACACACGTGTGCATGCAACACACGCACTCAAACTCGCATGTGCAACACACCTGTGTACGCACACACGTGCAACACACCATGCACATGCACTCACACACGTGCACACAACACACACCTGCGTACACACACATGCACTCACGTGTGCACCCAACACACAGGCAGGCTGAGCTGAAAGGGTCTCTTTCAAAAATTGTCATTTTCATTGACCTTCCTGATCTTCAAGAACCATATAGAGACAGGAAGTGCAGTCTTCTTGGTTGCCATATTCTAATCAGAAATTCATTCAGTTTAGAATCATGATTATGAAGCCTGCTGACGCAGGTAAGGACAGTCCCCAAAATACACTAAAGCCAAAATCTGAACAGGAAGTGATGTGTGAGGTTTTCACCAGCTCACACGCTACGGCTGATCTCGCAGACCGGGCTCTGCCAGTGCACCCAGAACCTCCCCTCCCACCTTCTCCACTCCCACGCCAGTGCATCTCCCGCAGGGCTACCACAGGAGGGTCATGACTGGTTTCACAGCTTCCACCCTTACCCTCAGTGCCCGCTCTCAATACTGTGAACAGGGTAGTCCCTTACAACACCGAGTCAGACCAGCATTCCTCATCTCACGGGGTCCCACCTGGCTCCCCAAGCCCTTCCGGAGAGCCTGCCAGCCCAGCCCAACCACAGGGCCCTTGCCACATGGCCCCTGCAACCCTCAGGCCCTCAACCCCACCCCTGCTATAACCTCTGCCCGCTGCCCCTCAGTGGTGGTGTCCTAGGCACATCGGTCAAACAGCCTCCCCGCCAGGGCTGCCTGGAGCTGAGTTCCAACAGGCCCCCAAGCTTTCCCCCTTCCCTCCACACCACCAGACGGAAAGTAAACACAACAGTGTACTTAAACAGGCAAAGGCTAGTGACAATTTACATGGTAGTAAATACTCCAATTACTACTCCACTTTCTAAAATTTAAGGGTTAAGGCGTTACGATTTGAAATAAGACACCTTTTTAAACAGAATCCCTCTTCATCTACTAAAACAAACTGTTACCTAAATATCAACAGGAAGAAGATGCAGTGTCCGACACGTAGCAAACACGCGAGAAAAGCTCATTTAAGAGGAAATCACACGAAAACAAGGACACGCTGTCCCCAAAAGAAAATATCCCCTGCACCGCTGAGTTTCTGCTAGAACAAAGTTTTGCTCATCTCCCTTCTTACCTATATATAGTCTCCTTGATTTGCACGATCAGCTGACTAGGTTTTTGCATTTTCAATTAAGAGGCAATGAGGGGTGTGCCCTTCTTCCCAAACACTCAAGCACTGACCTGGTGTGTGCGCCAGGGTCCCAAGGACGCTTTGGCTGCCATGGAAACGGCGGCATGCTTCTAGCCTGTGCAGCCCCTGAAATCTCAGCTGGGAAACTCAGGAAAATCAGGCGCCAGTATTGACCTGAAATGCCCATAAGTCCTAGGATAAACTAGGTCTCCTCTGAGTCTCGGTTACTTTAGGAGCAAACCCAGGTAGAAATAAACTCAGCCTGTCACGCGCAGCGTGGGAGAGGCAGGTCGCGTGTTCCTGACAGCAGGCAAAGCAGCTAAATGGTATCAAAACATGGAAGCAGAAACCCTCACATCACACACATATAATCAAGAACTGACCTCACAGACAGGGCACAATTTAGGGATACCACTAATGACTGCCAAGATGGAATTAGACCTTTTGATGGTACTTCCATGTAAAATCAAGTCAAATCAAAGTGGTTTCCAGGTCCTGAACTTATCCGCAAGCAGAAAATTAGTGAACGTAGTGCTACAAAAGTGAAAACCGCAAACGGCTAACTGTCCAATGATACAGAGCTCTTTCAATTATGGTGTGCACTCAGGACACACGACGTCCGTGTGTTTGAAAGGAAGTATGATGGATATTTCGGAAATGTTAAAGTCAAAGCTCGTTTTTTAAAAATACGTAAAGTTTGAGCCAGGCGCGGTGGCTCACGCCTGTAATCCCAGCACTTTTGGAGGCTGAGGCGGGCGGATCACGAGGTCAGGAGATGGAGACCATTCTGGCTAACACGGTGAAACCTCGTCTCTACTAAAAATACAAAAAATTAGCCGGGCATGATGGCGGGCGCCTGTAGTCCCAGCTACTCGGGAGGCTGAGGCAGGAGAATGGTGTGAACCCGGGAGGCGTAGTTTGCAGTGAGCCAAGATCATGCCACTGCACTCTAGCCTGGGCAACAGAGCGAGACTCCGTCTCAAAAAAAAAAAAAAAAAAAAAAAAAATACAGCTTGGGCCGGGTGTGGTATTTCACGCCTGTAATCCCAGCACTTTGGGATGCCAAGGTGGGTGGATCACCCAAGGTCAGGAGTTCAAGACCAGCCTGGCCAACACGGTAAAACTCAGTCTCTGTTAAAAATACAAAAATTAGCCAAGCGTGGAGGCGGGAGCCTGCAATCCCCGGTACTCGGGAGGCTGAGGCAGGAGAATCGCTCAAACCCGGGATCAAAAAAAAAAAAACTAAAGTATGGGTGAAGGACGAAAACTTACATATGGCCTTAGCCTGGGGCTAGATTTATTCCTACTTTCTAAGACCAAGAAAACAACAAAACTACCATGGGACCCTCTCCCCTTCACTCTCCTCAATACCAGGGGCTCTGCCTGAAAGTAAGGCTGAAGGCCAGCCACCTCGAGGGACAGAATGGGTCACCTCTGCTACTTACTGGATGGCATGGCACGGCTGAGCCACTAAAAACATGGGCTCAAGACGACACTTTCTTTTTTTTTTTTTTTTTTTTTTTTGAGACGGAGTCTCGCTGTGTCACCCAGGCTGGAGTGCAGTGGCGCGATCTCGGCTCACTGCAAGCTCCGCCTCCCGGGTTTACGCCATTCTCCTGGCTCAGCCTCCGAGTAGCTGGGACTACAGGCGCCCGCCACCACGCCCGGCTAGTTTTTTGTATTTTTAGTAGAGACGGGGTTTCACCGTGTTAGCCAGGATGGTCTCGATCTCCTGACCTCGTGATCCACCCGCCTCGGCCTCCCAAAGTGCTGGGATTACAGGGTTGAGCCACCGCGCCCGGCCTAAGACGACACTTTCAACAGGGTATCTCATGATGCTCTGTGACCCTTTGCAAAGCCCTTCTACTTTCTCGTGGACCCCTTGTGTAAACTCACAATAGGGGTTCACCACAAGGAAAAGGGGGCCTCAGGGGCATTCCAGTTCAGAGAGCCACTGCAGATGGGAGACAGGAGAGAGGGCAGAATGGTCACTTCCTCTCGTGCTTTCCTGTCTCCATGCAGGGAAGTGGCTGGACAACTCTAGAGGAGGTGGTGTCATCGAGAGCCAGCTCTGAATTCCCCCAACCACACTGGGGCTTCGACTAAAAACCCACGGAACATCTCCCCTCCTCTACGAGACAGGAGTCGTCCCATAACCTCGTGGTCCCCCATTTTCTGTGATGAGGAAAGTCAGTCCATAGTTCAGTGAGTAGCCCCTCGTTTATCTGGAAAAGTCAGCTGTTCAGAACCAAGCATTTTCTTGGGATTATGGACAGCAGCCACGTTCAAGATAAACAATATCACCTATGGAATTAATTGGGACAGTCCCGAAGTCAACAAAAATGACTTCTTAAAAATTGGAGTCCTGGTTAATACGTATCAAAAACTTAAAATGAGTACAACTTTTGATCCCAAAATTTCACCCTTTAGAACTTATCATAAGAAAACAAAGCCACAGGAAGCCAGGCTTGGTGGCATGCTCCTGTGGTCCCAGCTATCCAGTTGGCTGAAGCAGGAGGATCGCTAGAGCCCTGGAATTCGGGGCTGCAGTGAACCATGACTCCACCTGTGAATAGGTGACGTGCTCTAGTCTGGACAATATAGTGAGACCCCATCTCAAAAACAAAACAAAACAAAAAAACAAACACAAAACACTACAGAGCAATGCTTACTACACCTTAAATGTCCAAAAGAAGATTGGTAAAATAAAGTATGGCATATCTACATAAAAATCATGATGAACGACAATTTGTTGACATGCAAATATACTCACCCACTATTAAGTTTAAGCGGGTTATAAATCAAGTGTACATTATGATCACAATGAGTTCTTTAGAAAGGTATGGATGCAGATAAAAAGGTGTTATTTCTGCATGTTTCATAGAGTCTTTCTGCTCTTACAGCACCTAAACTTTACTTGTTTTTTTTTTTTTGAGACGGGATCTTGCTCTGTCACCCAGGCTGGAGTGCAGTGGCTCAATCACAGCTCACTGCAGCCTCCACCTTCTGGGCTCAGGCAATCCTCCCACTTCAGTCTCCCAAGAAGCTGGGACTACAGGTATGTGCCACCACACCTAGCTGATTGTTTGAGATGGGATCTCACTATGCTGCCCAGGCTGGCCTTGAACTCCTGGGCTTAAGGGATCGATCCTCCCTCCTCAGCCTTGCAAATTGCTGGGATTACAAGTGTGAGCCACTTCGCCTGGCCAAATTTACTTTTAATTAAAACAAACCAACCAACAATAAATTACCTTTAAAAACAGATTTTCTGGTTCCCTGTCCAACATCACACAAGTCTGGATACATGATATAACATTCAGGAGTGTTTTAAGATGACTTACTGAATCTCAGATGGCCTAGACCTTCCAACAGAGACTTGCGATGTGAGCAGCTCCTGGAGCTCAGCAGGGAGAATGAGTCTGAAAAGCTGACTGCACTGAGGTGCTGGTGGGTTCAGCCATTTGGTACAGAAACACTACAGAAGCCTTCCCTGATCTGGCATCAGCATGAAAGTGGCAGGTCCATAACCCTACCCAGGAAAACAGCAGGTTCCTCCCAAATCTTGAAACCCGGGTGCTATTCATTCCTCCAGGATCCTTGGTGGGGACCTCACTGGGACTCTGCCCCAGTGTCGCCCACGCCTCTGCACAGCACTGTACTCACAGGTATGAGTCAGCCCCAACTACAAGGCACTGAGCCTACCAGGGAGAAAGGAGTCCACTGCTCTTTTCCCTTCTTTCCAGGCTGAAAGAGACCACAGGACACGGCCTGCCACAGGCCCACGCGGGCTCAGAAGCTCTACTTCTTGTCTGAGTAGTTTACAGCATCCCCCCTGCCTGAGGCCTAGACAGCGCTGGACTCCCACGACCAAACGCCTCACGTGGGCTCCTCAGCTGAATACATCAACGGGTACCTTTCCAACTCATTAATTCCTAGGTGCTGACGTCCCCCCAGCCTAAGCACTGCCCTCCAGGATTGGATGGCCTCCCGCGAGCCAGCATAGGACGTCACCTCCAGCAAGCTCCCAGCAGCAAGGGAAGGCAGGCAGAGCCCTCGGACACCTGCTAGCCAGGCTCTGAAGGATGCCCAGCACAGCGGTGAGGCGCCTGCGCCGCCTTCTACAGACGGGTGCGCCACAACGGCAATGGGCAATGCAAAGCCACACACGCCGGCCACACGTGGACAGACATCGTTTTGTCTGCATCCTGTGACACTGGCGAACTTCATCAGAATCCTCCTCATCTGGGGACACAAGGCAGGTTCAGGTCTGGTGAGGACTGGAATGAAAGGACCATCATGGGCCACCAGCAAGACCAACTGCAGAAATGTCAACTGATCCCTGCCGGAATATTAAAACCTTGCTAAGCGCTGGACAAAGGTTCATGAAGCTGACACATAACAGTGTTTAAACCTAGAAAAATAATTAAGCCAAGCTACTTTGGTCACAATGGAGTCCTCAAATTCATCAATAAACCGTATTTACTTTATGTGAACTTCAAATGACAGTGAGACCTGAAAGCTTATGACAGATACCACATGTGTTAAAATAAACATGATTAATGTATTTTAGATGTTTGAGATTATACTATTAGTTCACCCAAAAGTCAATCCTTTTACTTAAAAAAAACTTTAAATTGTGTTATCTTTAAACTTTTTTTTTTTTTTTTTTTGAAACGCAGTCTTGTTCTGCTGCCCAGGCTGGAGTGCAGTGGCATGATCTCCGCTCACTGCAAGCTCCGCCTCCCAGGTTCACACCATTCTTCTGCCTCAGCCTCCAGAGTAGCTGGGACTACAGGCGCCTGCCAGTCACTATGCCCAGCTAATTTTTTTGTACTTTTTTAGTAGAGATGGGGTTTCACCGTGTTAGCCAGGATGGTCTCAATCTCCTGACCTCGTGATCCACCTGCCTTGGCCTCCCAACGTGCAAAAAAAATTTTTTTAAGAGATAAGGTCTCACCATGTGGTCCAGGCTGGAATGTAGCGGCTCAATCACAGCTCACGGGTGACCTCAAACTTCTGGGCTCCATCAATCCTCCAGCCTCAGCCTCCCAAGCAGCTGGGACTACAGATGCATGCCACCATCCATGCCTGGCTTATAAGTCACTGTTTTAAATACAGTTCACTTCTCATCTGCGGATAGTTCCAGGACACACCCTTACACTTTTGCACCTGCCTCAGCAGCAGCCCCCCGACAGCCCCAGCACCAGGCAGCTGAACTGAGCTCCCGCGGCACGTGGGGAGCCTGGGCTGAGGCCACCCTAGTGAGACAGTGGGTTTCCCCGAAGGGATCTCAGTGCAACCCAAACAACTGAGCCAACGGGGACTCCTCGGTCTGTGAAACCCGCGAGGACACTGGCGAGACGGGGGTGAGCACCTGTGGTGGAGGTGGAGGTGGGGCGGGCGGCCGGTCGGCCGAAGGACAGACAGGCCTCCGCCCCCTGGCCACCAGCAGCTGATTGCTGACCACAGCCCCCAGGGGCAGCGCAGGCAAGCAGGTGGGGGAAATAGAGGAACCGCGAGTGAGCAGGAAAACGCAATGCAGTCAGCTGATCAGAGAGGAAGCTGGGCTCCTTGCTAACGTCTCAACAGGGCACAGAAGCACCCGCAAGCGAGTGGGCGGCACTGCAGGGCACAGCAGGGCTGCTCAGACCTGCTAGGGGCATCCTCTGCCCCGGGCTCCGTCCCTGCTGCCCCCAGGCACATTTCACTGCCAGGCTGCTGGGTCCCAGGGCTCCAGCCTCCAGGGCAGCCCACCTCAGCTTGCTCTGTCCCCTTCAAGGTCAGACCAGCCAGGCCCCAGCCCCTACCCTGGCCTCCAGCCTGTGGGCACAGTTTCTCTCCACAGGCTCAGCTGGGCCTGGCTTCCAGACCTTCCAGCTCCAGCCTTCACCCCACGATCCCCACCTCTGTGACGGCTCCCACATTCTTTGGGACCCACCTCCAGGTTCTGCTGGTTCTCCTCTCGCCTCCTTCCCCCACGCAGCCTGGGATGGAAGGGCCGAAGCTCGTGGGAGCCCCTGTGGCCTCGGGGCCCTGGCTGCGTCCCCACCGTGCCAAGCGCCCTTTCCTTGCCTCCCATCCGCCTACTCAGAAGCTCAGGATGGCTGCCAGGTGAAGGAAACGGTTCTGGAGGGGAGCCAGGACAAGTCTGGCTTTACTAAAAAGTACCATCCGCAGGACAGACTCCTAGCTGACTGTTTGAAGGAGCAAGTTGGCTATCAGTGTAATTTTCCTTTACACCTGAAATCCTCCGGACCACACCTCAATGCTCTCTACCCCATTCTTACATCTGCCACTTGCTCTTTCACATATGTTGCAAGTCTTTGATGAGGGAGGCCAGCCTTCCCTCTGGAAGGAGATGCCTTCAGTTGTAAACCGACAACTCATAGAAAGTTGGGGGCTTCAAGTACACAATTCCGCATTCCCGAGAAGTCTGCCAATCATGCAGTGGAAACACCTGACCGCACTGCGCACCCCTCCCTAGCCAGGCTGCCCTCGCTGGCACACGCCCCGTGCTGGCCAGCAACAAACAAAACCCACACGAACAAAGGAGTCTTTACAAGAACAGCCAAAACAATTCCATCTGCAAACAAAAACTAACTGCAGAATTAAAGGCTGCAAGTCCAAACACAATCTGGCTATTGTAAACAGTGCCTCAGTTTATCAACGTAACAATAACTCTTTCAAAGATTAATAAAGTACCCCCCAAATACTCAGCACTCTAGCATTGTTAAGATACTTTGGAGGATAAATATTAGCTTGGGACTCGCCTACATGAGAAGTGAAAGCTGCCAAGGCAGCAGTTCTAAAGCAAGAACCAGCGGTGGCGGCCACAGGGCAGCGAGGCACTGGCCCAGGCACTGCTTCCAGCCTTGCTGCGCACAGTTCGACTCCCCAGGCACCTCCTTGCACCCAGCGCCACACTGGCCCCTCGCTCCGTGTCACACTCCGCATCCAGCCCCCTGCGAGCTGAGCAGGACTCACCTTGGGCACCGTGAGTGAGACGGGGCAAGGGCACCAATCCTCTGGGCCCCACGTGCCCCCTGCCCACGCTGTCCTGGGGTCACCGGCTCGTGAAGGTGGGGCTGCGACTCTGTCTCCTGGATCCCTGATGGCCAAGTGCCTGGCAACAGATAAGCCACCCACAGCAAACAGAAATAGGTGGAAAATGAACTTAGAACTAAAAGGACAGGTTTTAAGATGATTGTTGGAATAAAAGGGAACAAAGGAGCATTCAAGCTCAGATTTGATACCAACTTACTTTCTTGAAAGACAGTTAATTGCCTGGGTAACCAAATGCAACATGGTGTTGGCGCCAGCTCTGAGGCAGTGGGTCACACGCCATCAGCAATCCCAGGTCGAGACTCCAAACAGCCAGGCTGAGCGGGTGCTAGGCCGGCCCACCCTCTGCACAGTGTGTTTTTGCCCCACCCATAACTCCACCACGGGGGTCTTTGTCCGTGTAATGCAACAGTGCGCAGCTCCACACACACAGGAAGCAAGCTGCCAGGACAGAGCCTGACTCGCACAGGTAACTGGAATCCTCCCCAACAGGTGGGTGTGCAGAGAGCAGGGCCCTGTCCAGGCACCTCCCGAAGGACTGTCTTAGCACGACCTTGCTCCTCACAGGGGAGGAAAGGGAAAAGGGCCTCGTGAGGTCTCCACAAGACCGGGCTTTGCGTCCTACACCAGGCTGCCTTCATTCTGTACACAGTCCTACTCAAAGACAGCGGGGTCCAGGCATCCTCTCAGCATCGCACGAGTTCCCCTGGTGTAGAGAAACGGACTTTAAAAGTCTGAATGAGTCTCAGCCAAGTGTGGTGGCTCACGCCTGTAATCCCAGCACTTTGAGAGGCCAAGGCCGGTGGATCACCTGAGGTCAGAAGTTTGAGACCAGCCTGGCCAACACAGTGAAACCCTGTCTCTACTAAAAGTACAAAAATTAGCAGGGCATGGTGGCGGGGGCCTGTAATCCCAGCTACTTGGGAGGCTGAGGCAGGAGAATCACTTGAACCCAGGAGGCGGAGGTTGCAGTGAGCCGAGACCACACCACCGCATTCCAGCCTGGGGGACAGAGCAAGACTCATCTCAAAAACAAAACAAAACAAAATACTCTGAATCAGTCTCCTACAGTACCTGTGATGGTGACAGGATCAGCCCTCAGTTTCCCCACCTGTCAATGGGAGCAACACTGCGAGTGTTGTAAAGGGCAGGTGGTGACACACTGCAGTGCCTGTCACAGCAGGCTCTCGTGGACAGAGTGGTTGCCACTGGCCTTAAAGCGCTGCAGCAGCACATGGCACCTCGACTGCTCTCAGAGACAAGGTAGTGTCAACTAAGGCGACTTTCTGAAATGGCCTTAGGATGAGTCAAATCCTTGGTTCGATACCTGACAGTGTTTGCACATACACAGACTCAACCTGAAAGACAACACAGGACGATCTCGCGGAAAAGCAGCAGCTACTAAACACGGTCTAATTTTTGTTTCAATGGCTCAAAAGAATAAACGAATCATCTAATAATGATATCATTGGTTTCATGAGGATTTTTACCCAGTTGTCACTAAAAGGGATACATTTTTGGTTTGGAAAACGAAAACCTTAGGTTAGTAAGTGCTTCGCATTGGTTATCTGAAAGCCAGTGAAAGCCTGGCCCCTGCCCAGAGCTGCACAGCACCTTTCCTAACGCCAGGACACATGGCTGGCAAAGACATGGGTCAGCCATGGGCCTTCCAGGACTGACCTCCGATTCCTCATCTGGAGAAACCCAGAGCAAATCGAAGGACGCATGGGAACCTCCTTTGGAAGCAGGACGATCGTCAGAAACACAGGGAGGCCCAGGTCTCAGGACGTCGAGGATGGAAGGAGCATCCGAGCTGATTCTGCCCAACCTCAAACCTGCAGGGCAGAAACGGAGCCCGGGAGACCAAGGGGGGCCCTCGGCAAAGAGGACAATGACGCATGAGCAGAGCCGACCTGACACCACGCTCCCCCTGCCTTCCGAGGTGGCCCCACGATGGAGTTTCCTTGAATTTCCTGAAAACCGGCCAACTGCTCTGAATGAGTCTGAAGAAGGCTCTACAAACTTAAGCAGCTGCTTGTCATGCTCACTGGCTAGGGGGCCCCGCCTCCACCAAACTGCACTTCTGAGTCTTCCTCTCCATCGCTGCCCTCCCGCTGGGCCGCCGCTCAGGCAGCTCACGCCGCCCCCGTGCAGAACTCGTGGATGTGGCCCTCCCTTTCCCATGAACTCTGCACTCGCCTTCCCTCTGCACTTCACAACATTAAACTTCAACCCATCATCCAAGGCCTGGGCTACAGGTAACAGATGCCAAGAAGTCAACCACCTTCCCCAGGGCTGGCACTGCCTTCGCGATTTGGGACGACGTCGCAAGAGTCTGCTGTATGCCTCCAGCGCCTGAACACGCGGCTGCAAGTCTGTGGGCCTGAGCTCAGCTCCCTTCCTGCTCAAGTGCCACACTGACTTCTCGTCTGGGTGCCCAGAAGTTGGACTGGCTGGCACGTGAGTCAGAGATGCAGAGCAGGGGCCACACGATGTCAGCATGGCCTTGTGCCCAGGCCATCAGGGGAGACCTGCACAGCCCTGCAGCAAAGTCGCAGACCGGCATCCTGCCTGAGGCTCAGCACCAGAAGCCGGCAGAAGTTTCTGGCAAAGCTTGAAGGGATAAAGTGCCGATAAACCACCCCTATTGCCTCTGGAATGTTTGTGATTTTATGATTTTCTGCATCCAAAATTTGTCACATCACTGCTTCTCCTATCCCACAACCTCACAAACACGTGATTCCTTAAGTCCTGAGCTAGAAGCAGAACCTCTGAAGCCTGACTCTGGGGGGAGCCAAGGCTAAGACACCCCAAGAACACTGGAGCCTCTGCGAAGACAAGCAGGCAGCCTCAGTACTTCTAAGGAGCACCCATGGCAGTGCCTGGCCTCCTAGCAGGCCCAACAGTCTCATGTCCTGGGAAGGTTCCCTCCCAGCCCCAAAGCTCCTACCTCTAGCTCCCAATGCAGTGCGCCCTGGGACAGGTAAGGCAGCAGAGAGGAGAACCAATGAAGGTTTCTCACACTGCATCCCTGGATGTCCCAACCGCTCCAGAAATCAATTCCAGGCATCAACATCGGTGTCACCCCTGCCTACGCTTTAGGCTAGTACCAGGGGGCAGCAAGGGACAAAGGGCACCACGGGGCTGTGGTCAGTCAGCCACCCAAGCACAAAGCCTCAAGGATTTTCCTACAGCGACTGCTGGGCAGCTTGAAGGAGCAGAAGGAAAGTGGCAGTGTGGGTACAGCCCAGCCACGCTTCCACGTGGACCCAGAAGAATCAACGGCAGCCAGGTTACAAAGGGAAACCTCTGGCTCCACCCTGCTCCCTACCATCGCAGGGCCCGTGATGGCCGGACATTTGAAAACAGAAAACTCCCAGAACCAGCGCGTTACAAAGCACTTAGGGACATCAAAGCCCAGCTCTGAACATGAGCTCTGTGGAAGGAGAGTTTCACCTACACAGACCCAAGCAGGCTCTGTGGAGCTCATGGCACCTGAAGAGGCTGAGGAAGACTGAGACGTGAAGTCTTCCTGCTCATCTTAATGGCACGAGCTTTCTTTAACGAGGACTGCTGATGTATTTTCCCCACTGGCTTTCACGTACACGTTATGCAATTTGCTTAATGACTCAGTGATCATTTGATGACAGTCACCTTCCCCAGAACTACCTGCACCTAGATCAATTGTGTACCATCAAGTCATGAAGACTCTGAGGTCTGTGATGTAAGGAGGACAGCCCAAAAGACAGCTCGGCTGGTGGGCACAGGGACCTGGGGCCTCGAGAGCAAAGAACAGGTGGCCACAGGGCAAGGGCGGCAGTGTGTGCTTGAGGGGACCTGCCCAGCGCCCACCCTGGCCAGTGCGGGTCTCTCCTCGCACCAGCTCAGGAAGGAGGGGCCGCCCCCGGCACTCCACGGCCATCCGGGGATGGAAAGTTGGCAGGGCTGACGAGGACGTCTGGTGTCTATAAAAATGTTTCTCCCAGGAGGGCCGCTGAAAACAGAGACTCTGAGATACTCTCATTCTTTTCCTTATTTGCCACTCTGAAAAATAAGCCGTTCTTCCTATTCTGAAATGGAAGACAGGTCAAAACCTCCTACGGTGAAAAGTGACCCAAAGAAAAAGATCACTAGATCCAAAATATTTCTAGTTTGGCCAGTGGCCCCAAGTAACTCTACTCTGTTTATTTGGTTAAGGCAAAGTTCTCCTGGGGGATGAAACGCCTAATCCAGTACGAAGCCTGCCGGTGTCTGCCGGGTCCCAGGAAGAAGGGCTGAAGGGCAGGAGGCTCCTTGCCCCTCCCCACCATGGGAGGCCCTTCTGTGTCCCCACCAGGGCCTGACAGTGGAAGAGAACAGCTGCCCGTGCCCCCTGCCCCGCCCCCATCCCAGTAACGGCTGACATTTAGGAGCTCTCTGTCCCAAGCGTCCGCCGTGGCATGCAGAGCTGCCCCACACCCCGACTCCCCAGGGCCTCGGCCCCCAGCAGGGCCGGCTTGACAGGAACCAGCAGCCAGCGGAGGCCTGAGCAGAACAGGGTCCAGAGCTGGCAGTGGGGCTCGGGGTCGCTGGTTCCCAAGCAGGCTTCCCCCACCTCATGGGCAGCTTCTCCTCTCCAGGGGCCCAGCGGGGTCCAGCACAGACTGAGGGCGGGTGAAACGCCAGCTCCTGCCTTCAGCATATGGTCATTGCCCCGCCCTGCCTGGAACAGCAGCCACCAGAGAGCATCCACTGGGAACCATAACGCACCTGCACCTCAGCGGCCATCCTCGGGTCACCGAGCCTCAAGGCTTCCTTTACTGCTGTGGCTGAGATTCCTCGGCCTGCGCCTTGACGGGGCCTCGTCTATGTTGGAAGATAGGTGGTTCCCCCATGTGCTCCCCAGTTACACGGGTTCGACCTTCACTAAACCTTTACTGAATCCCCACTCCATGGTGACCGGCCTTGCACTTGGCTCGAGGTCACGGTGTGTTGGCGTTTTTCTGCGCAAGGACCCCACTTCAGACAAGACCGGGATATAAAGCCCACACGAGCAGTCAGCCTCTGACAAATGCATCTTTAAAAGTCCTGTGAGGTCTGCATTCCACCCACTGCACATCCATGGCCGCGTCCATTTAAACATACTTCCCCAAGAGACGCGCACCCCAAGTTAGGAAAGCGCCACCCTGAGATAACGAGGACCAACAGGACAAGACCGAGAGGCAGGAACACGATCCATGGCAGAAAGCGCGACACCGGGCAGGGGTCTGCAAACGCCCCGTGCCCGCTTCTGACCGCCCCAGGGCACCTGAAGACATCCTTGGCTTTCGGTCTTTCCCGAGTGCATCCTAAAGATGTGAGATCATGAGTTCCGGCCATGATCCCAATAGGGCACCCTCAAGACCTCTGGAACCTGTATGGTGCTTCGCACGTCAGAACAGAGCCAGGCATCTCCTTCACGCTGTTCCTCAGGAGAACCAGCGGCGTGAGGGGCTTGCGGTTGCCTGGGGCGGGGGCAGACTCCAGCAGCACCTCATGGCTCTGTGGCTCTTGTTACTGACCCCACAGGTGTGGGCAGTCGCATTGCAGGGACCAAGGACACATTGGCTTCCCTCCCCTGGGGACTTCCTGGTCAGGAGCTATGGCCAGAGGAGTCAAAAAGGCACAAGGGGAGACAGGCCTGGCTCCAGCCCTTCAGGCGCCCAAGGCACTGGGCGCCCACAGCCCCTCCTCTGGAAGGTGAGGTATGGGCTCGTGACACCCTTCCTTCCCTCGGGAGCCGAGGAGAATGGGCGGCGGCGGTTTACTGCAGGTTCGGAAAAGGCCTCCACCCTCACCACCCTACGTGAGACATGGGATTTGTGCCCTCAGGAAACTCACAGTCCGAGAGGTGGCCTCACGTGTGCGGTTGTTAAAAGCAGAGCCAGGGAAGCACAGAAGCCTACCAATGTATCTTCCTGGTCCCTTTCCGGGCACCCTTTACCCACACTCCCTACTTAAGCCACTTGGAACCCTTTCCAGATGAAGGCAGGTACAAACTGAGGAATTTATACTTCACAAGAAAGTACTTCCCCGTTGAGGAACATTTAAAAGAGTAATTGCGCTCACCTGCATTTGACCCTGCTTCCTGCTCATGCTTTCTTCAGAGCCTGCCCCCCAGCAATGTGACCCCTCTGTTGTCAGCCGGGAGCCCCTAGGAACGGGTCAGGCCCCACCTTTAACTTTCCCACCTGTTTGCCTATTAGCAGCAGCCTCCACCCCATAGTGAAGAGGCCTCCAACCTCTCCCACATCTTTCCCCAGTTAAGTTCAAGACTCGGGAAAAACAGAAGCAGCTGCTCTTCACGAACTACTTTAAACCTTACAATGAAGCCAACCAAAATAACTCCATAGTTCAATGTCAGCTGTGGCGGGGAAGCACTGCAGAGTTCTCTCGCCATCAGCCATGGGGCTCCCTCCTGAACTCATCGTAGTTAGTACTTTTATCACTGAATCCTAAGACTATCAGAAAACATCCCAGGCCGACCAAGCACCGTGTGACCTTGAGGAAGTCGCTTGACCACTCCAGGTCACGTGCAAAGCCTTAGGGTGTGAACAGAGCACCTTCCTGGTTCCTTCCACTTCTACACGCTTTCATTCTACAACTGAAAACCACACACGAAGGCGTGTGTATCACCATGAGAGAGAGGCCTTCAGAGCCCGGCAGCAACCTATAATAGACAGACTATAAACTCGTGTATCACCATGAGAGAGAGGCCTTCAGAGCCCGGCAGCAACCTATAATAGACAGACTATAAACTCAGCACAGCTCACGCTTTCTTCAAAAGACTGATTTTAACAGGCAGAAGACATAACCGCAACTATGAAAACCTCTCCTGGCGGATACTAACTGACAGCATCATGACTCAGCTGCTCTGATGGTCTGATAGGTGAGGTCACCTGGATACTACAGGTGTTTTCACAAGAGGAAATAACCCACAGGCAAGGCACAGAGCACAGACTGTACCCCTGCCACGGACCGGCCTTCTCCCCAAAGTCCCTCGTTAACCCTTCACAGCAAGTCTGGAGTTTCGCATTCCCATGGCCAGGACGCCGGGCTTCTGGCCTCCCTGGCTGACTGGACAATTACAGACAGTTGAGTACTGTCTTTAATGTGAACACTAGCATGTCTTTAGCTAAAAAGGATCTTCTGTGCGGCATCTTGTCAGTCTAGTGAGAGAATGCTTTAGGCCGTCACATGTGAAAAGTGCCTCCTCTCACCTGCCACTCTGTTCAAGAGCTGCCAAGGTACAGCAGGCTCTCTGCTGGGCAGAAGCAGGCAGCCGGGTAGAACTGCTGGAATCTCTAGCATCTGCAGACAGGCCTCAGGGGGGCGGTGAGGAGACAGCTCTCAGACCTCCCAGGGCACAGTCCACAGGGCAGCACACAGGAGGGCCCGGGCCAGGGGCACCAGGAGGAAGACGGGGCTCAGGGAAAGAGCAGCTCCATCTCGTACCCTCTTGCCCAGTCACCGAGGGGGACTAGACGGCTTTGCGCTGACCCCTACATTTCTCCCACCCTCCCTGCCTCTTCAAGCCCATGTCACGTCAGCAGCCTCCTTTCTGGCAGTGGCTCACACTTTGGGAGGCTGAGGCAGGAGGATCACTTTGGGAGGCTGAGGCAGGAGGATCACTTGAGTCCAGGGCTTTCAGGCTGCAAGGAAACATGATCCTGACACTGCACTGCAGCCTGGGCCACAGGCTTGAGTATGTCTTCAATGTTTTAAGACAGACTGGGAATTCATATTCACGCTGCCCTTCAGAGCCTTGAGGGCTGCCCTTGAGCAACTCATTCAAAACCTGCAGGAGAAGGCTGGCGGCCCAGTGCGAAACCAACACTAGAAATAGAAAGTTCACAGACAAGGAGGTGCAAATGGCACTTAGAGATGTTCAAGCTCATGTCCAGTAAGAGAATTGTAAATTGCAAGTGCACCAGTATGCCACATTTTCACAAACGACACAGTGACCCACCACGGGACAAGGCTCCAGGCAAGGGCCCTGACCGTGTCTGATGGGGACCACGCCTGGTTGGACCGCTCATGAGTAGGACCCTTCTCCTGCCCCACCAAGTTAGATCTTCTGGAGCCCAGCTCGTCTAAACACAGGAATTTATCCTACAGGCCTACGTTACACAGCCACAGACCTGTGTACTGACTATGGTGCTGTCCTGTCCTGCAGGACTGAGGCAGCCAGGGCCCAGCGAACCGCAGAGAGCGGGGTTGCACTGCCTGAGGTCTGCTGGACACACAGCAGGGACTGGACGGGACCCTTGCTCTTGCGGCATTCACGTGGGGTGCTGGCCCTGGTTATTTCATGCAGAGTCACTGCTGGGTTGGGGAAGATCAGGGCAAGGGGCACAAGTCCCCATGTACCCACATTTTCTGTGGGACTCCCTGTCCAAATGCAGATGGCCAGGCAGCTGGCACAGCAGGAGAACTTGGGAAGTGGTCTGGGCTGCAGTGAGAGATGAGTCAGTAACATGGAGGCACTAATCCTTGGGCGTGGGTGGGAAAAGAGGTCCGGGAAAGGACCCCAGCTCCCAAGAGGGAGGCAGAGGCAGGAGATGTGGTCCCAGAGGAATAAGCAGGGCCTCAGCCAGCCATGAAACCAGCCAGGTGCGCGATGGAGTCAGGGCCTGGGGAAGAGGATGAGCGGAGGCAGGTGGTGCCAGGGAGCAGTGGGTACAGAGGCCAGGGCGAGAGCAGGCGGGGCAGAGGCGGGGATGGAGTGGGAGTGCACACTGCACTTTCGAGAAGGGGTGAGAAACAGGGCTGCTGCTTGGGAGACTTGGAGCCAACAGGGGTTGTACTTTTGTTCTTTTTAGTGAAAGACATTAAATCCTACACTGATCAAAAACCTAAGTCCCAAACCTTAGCTCCCCTTAACTCACTCACCCCTTCCATCTATGATAGTCATCTGGAGTGAAGTCTTTGAGATAACAAAGATGTTATCTCAACCGTGGCTCAGCATTCGAACAAGGATTCTAATCTTTCAGGGCTCCAGATGGGAAACAGATTGCTGAGAATTATCAGTTTTATTTGAAGAGTGCAGAGGGGCGATTTTTACAAATGGGCATGACTGGGTTTTCCTTGGGCAGAGAAGAGCCGCCGGCCTGCTGAGAAGCCAGCTTCCTGCTCTGGCAAACGCCATGCTAGAAAGGGTCAGCTTCCTGTAGTAAGAGGAGCTAAGAGGCCAGGGGCCAGAGGGACCTTCAGGGGGCCCCTGTGGCTGGGGCCTCTGCAGAGAGGGGCTTGGGGAGGCCAGGAGTGAGGGCTAAGGAAAGCCCATGGCCCGGGGGTCTTCCAGCCCAGCCCAGGGAGCACTCCAGGTAAGGCAAGGCCTCACCACCCTCCAAGGCACCACCACCCTTGGTGGGCTCAGCACTAGGAGCCCACCAAGTGCCACCTCTGCCCTGGAGGCCCCGGACACTGGAGTGGGGTGCCCCTGGCCCTATAGCTTCAGATCCCAGATCTCAGTCCCCTACAAAGCATGCAGTCCCTCACTTCAGCAGGGAAAATGAGCTAGCAGAGAACTCTGATATCCAGACATCGCCCTACAAAGAACTTTAAAGAAGTAAAAAGCAAAGAACATACTATGTTACATTATACTAGACAGTACAACCATTACACATCCTATGTATAACTATACATGTCCATATATCATAATATATACACGTATATATTATTCATGATCTATATCTTCTACGGTAATCAAACACTGCACTGTGTATAAACGAATCTATTTTTTAAGTGCGTGGTGCACATCTGGCTGTGAGCTCACCACACTGCAGGTGTCTGACCCCAGGCTCCTCTCCAGGATTCCTCAGCACTCACAGAAAGGCCCCGAGCACTGCAGCTCCAAGCCCGGCCCTCCCACTCAGGCTGGGCTCAGGGTTGAGAATTCCACCCGCCACTCCAACGCTGCCAAGTCTTATCTCTGCCACATTTCTCAATGTGACATTGCACAATTCTTTTGGACAACCTTGACTTTCCGTGGTGCTCATTGCTAATTTTAACTACCTGATGTTTCCCCACAAAGTAAATATGAGGTGTCCATGCCACTACCATGGCAGCGTTCCAGTCACTCTGCAGATTCGGCCAGTTTCGGTCACGACAACGACATGAAACACAACCACCCAGGCGTGAGGACAGCCACCCTTGGGATTCATCTCCACTGGGGATGAAACCAGGCTGCCCTCCTCCAGGGCTGGCAAACACAGCTCCCAGGAACGACCAGGCCAAGCACATTGTCCTTGGGTCCAGAGACAGACCAGGCAGCCCACGCTGCGTGTGATCCTAACCTGGGGTCCTGAGACTGCGGTGATGTGGGGGGCCTGGGGAGGATCTTCTGTGGACACACACAAACACCCCCTAAATTGTTTTGTTTTGTTTGAGACAGGGTCTCGCTCTGTCACCCAGGCTGGAGTGCAGTGGCACGATCTCAGTTCACTGCAACCTCCGCCTCCTGGGCTCAAGTGATTCTCCTGCCTCAGCCTTCCGAGTACGTGGGATTACAGGCGCCCATCGCCACGACTGGCTAATTTTTGTTATTTTTAGTAGGGATGGGGTTTCACCATGTTGACCAGGCTGGTCTCAAACTCCTGACCTCAGGTGATCCGCCCACCTTGGCCTCTCAAAGTGCTGGGGGTGAGCCACCCGCCTCGGCCTCCCAAAGTGCTGGGATTACAGGCATGAGCCACTGCACTAGTAAAACATCCCCTAAATTGTATACAAAATTGCATCTATTTGCATTTTTGTGAGAACAAGTTTACAGCTTTTACCAGATCTTCAAAGGAATCATGACCCAGAAAAGATCCAGAACCAGCCCAGACTGGAGAAGGAGGGCTGGGGGACACACACATGTTCATCTAACTGGCGAAAGAAATTTTTGTTGTGATGTGGTTATTACATTATCTTCTCACAGTTTTTTTATTTTAATGGGTCCTCCCTTTTGCAGTTTACTTCACAATTTAGTTGAGCAAGTTAGGTTCATACCAAAAAAACCAAAAAACAAAAAAAACCCCCACAGGCAAACAGAAACAAACAAACAAAAAAAACAAAACCACAGGCAAACAGAAACAAAGGAAAATATATTCTCTAAGTTTAGGAAAAGCTATAAGGAACAGCGCAGATCATCACAGAGCTGAGATTTTCTGAAGCTTATCAAACACATACTTGGTGATGCCAGAAAGCAACAGTCAAACCACATTTTCTAGAACTGATCCCAGAGGAATGGACAAAGGTATGAACAACTACAGGTAAAACTAGTGGCATCTGTCAAATAAAATCAATCAGGCGAGCAGTGGTGTCTGGAGTGGAGTCCCTGGGTAAATGTTACTGACGTGGCTCGCCAGGGTAGTAGTGAGCTTGCTGTGAACCCTCCGTATAGGGTGTTAACTCATGCATTTTGAAAAGCAACCCAGGACAGACCCAGCCAAGGAAAGACTGAGCTAGAAAAAAACAGCAAAACACTGGTTTCACATTTCATAACCAAAGCATGAGCCGTCCTCCAGATAAAACGCTCATCTCATCTCCATGTTAGGTTTAAAGAAGCGGTTGGGACACCACCACTCAACCCTCAGATTCCGGGGTCCGGCCACCATACTGGCCTGGCCCTCAGAGCTGCTGCTCCTGCGTGCCAGGTGCTGGGAGGCCATGCGCTAACTCAGGTATCACAGCACAGAGAAACCAGACCTCGTGTGCCCTACTCCCCACCCCTCACCGCCCTGGAGCTGCCTCGAAGCCGTGCGCAGCAGACAAGCAGGTATCCATGCACAACCCGGCAGGTTCTCACAGGAGAAGAGCGGCTCACACACGAGACCCGCATACATCCCTGACCAGGCCACGCCGCACCCTGGGCCTGCCAATCCAGCTCTGGGCTCAGGCCACGGCAGCACATGGGCCCGCCAATCCAGCTCTGGTCTCAGGTTCCTCAGCTATGCGGGCCAACACAGTCCCCTCCTTCTGCTTCCTTCCCAAGGCTCCAAGTTACCGTAAACTTATGGCCACAGTTCCCACCCAACAAGGAACCACACAAGGAGGCCGTGGAGCAAAGAGCCCCCACATGCCCAGGGCGGGAGGCTGGCCAAGCACGCAGGCTCCTCAGGTCCCTCCTCAGAAGGCTGCGGCCCACTCCTACACCCCTGCTCCCTTGGGGGGTTCCAGTAACAGCTCTGTGTGCCACTCGGGCCTGGAGTGGAAGCAACAGCATGAGGCTTCACCCCTCCTTGCTGGTGTCCCTCAACCCTGCCCAACCCTCGGTCCAGTCCTTCCACTGCCTCCTCTCTCTCTCTGCAGGTGCCACCTGCCGCCGGGCAACACGAGGACCTGACTGACACAGCAACTTACATCACTCCACAACACACACAGGCGGACAGAGTCCTCATGGGTCACGGAAGGTGTCAGTGACAAAAACCACACCCTATCAACAATGATGAAGGGTGACTCTAAGAAATTCTTGATCAGCTTGTTAACAAATCAAGACTAGAACCATCAGCCTTGAAGCTGGTTCTAAACTGCAGGACAGATGAGTGCGCAGATGCCTGACTCTGGGACACTCAGGCAAGAGGCCTACGTAACCCCCAGGGCCCAGATTACAGGTCAGTCATCAGAAATGGGGATCGGACACCCACACGCATGGTGACTCGAGGACAGTGCCCCCACCCCCCACCCCCACCAAGGCTGGATGTGTGGGCCTACGTAATGCATGCCAGCAATTCACTGTGACTACAGACACCTGCTTCCTCAAGCCCACAGAGTGAAAAAATGCGGCCAGGCGCAGTGGCTCACACCTGTAACCCCACACTTTGGGAGGCTGAGGCAGGTGGATCATGAGGTCAGGAGTTCGAGACCAGCCTGGCCAACATGGTGAAACCCCGTCGCTACTAAAAATACAAAAAATTAGCCGGGAGTGGCGGCAGGTGCCTGTAATCCCAGCTACTTGGGAGGCTGAGGCAAGAGAATCGCTTAAACCCAGGAGGTGGAGATTGCAGTGAACCAAGATCACGCCATTGCACTCCAGCCTGAGCAACAGAACGAGACTCTGTCTCAAAAAATAAAATAAAATAAAATAAAACAAAATACATATCACAGCACTGTACAAAGTATAGGATGGAATCCAAAAAGTACTATGAAGATAGTGTGGCATAGCAGCCTTTGAGCTTAGCTTAAGAGTGTTGGGACAAGGGGGAAGGCATGCTTGGAAATGCATTTTCTGTGTATAAAACTTCTCTGCAATCAAAAAATGGTAACAGGCCAGGAGCGGTGGCTCATGCCTGTAATCCTAACACTTTGGGAGGCCGAGGCGGGTGGCGGGTGGATTGCCTGAGGTTGGGAGTTCGAAACCAGCCTGGCCAACATGGTGAAACCCCGTCTCCACTAGAAGCACAAAAATCAGTTGGATATGGTGGTGCACACCTGTAATCCCAGCTACTTGGGAGGCTGAGGCACAAGAATCGCTTGAACCTGGAGGGTGGAGTTTGCAGTGAGCCGAGATAGTGCCACTGCACTCCAGCCTGGGCAATAGAGCAAGACTCTGTCTCAAGAAAAAAAAAAAGTAAATGTAAAATAAAATAAAAAAAAAATTCATCCAATGTAAAGATCTACAGAAGAAAAAGTGAGAAAGAGTGGTTTGAAAAAGGGCTGAGACATCTGGTTGGGGATTCAGGCCAGCTGGGAGCAAAAAGTAGACCCCTGGGCATGCCACGCTGCCGACCAGGAGGCCCTGAGTCCCTGGACCAGGATCTCCGCGGACCAGGGTCTCCGCATACAGTTAGCACATCACTCCCCCAGGGCCAACCGAGGGACCCTGCCTGAGCTCCTGGGGACATGTGCCACCTGAGAAAACCCATGGCCACTGGTCAGGGTGGCTGGACAGAAGGGGGTCTCAGTCAACACCTGCTGTGGATGAGTGAGCTGCATCAGGAGGGACCAGTGTGTGCAGAGGGAATGTGCACCCGGGGCAGCCCCTGCCTGGAAGCAGAGCAGGAGGTCGCAGAGGCAGCCCTGACCCAAGCACCTGCCTCACCAACCTGATTCCAAGGCAGCACTGCAGGCAGATGGCCAGTAGGGACAAGGCCGGCCTGAGGCTTGCTGGGACACACGGTCCCTGCTGGTCCAAGGCTGGGACTGTGAAGCCCCATGAGGCCTCCCCAGAGCGGTCCCCTCACAGCCAGCTCCCCGTGAGCAGTGGAACGGCACCAGCACTCCCATGGCAGGAAAGGCTGTGAGCTCTACGTGGTAACCCACGTCCCAGGGTGCTAAATTGGGGCCACCAGCCTGTGCTAAATGGGGGCCACCAGCTGGCATGGCAGAAGAAACACACGTGTGAAGACAGAGGGCAATACACAGGAGGGGCGCGGTGGTGCTGAGCCCCAGGCCCAGTTGGTGCAGGACCCCTGGATGGGAGGCACCCTGGGAGGCAGTCAGCTCCTAAGTCACCACTTGCAGAGCCCCACTGGGGGCCAATGCCAAACCCAGGCCTCACCTAACCCTCTGGGGGCTCCCAGGGCACTCCCAGGTGGCAGCCTCAGCTCGAAGGTGAGTCAGGAACTGGCAGGTAACGGAGCATTCACGCCCAGTAGAGCGGGGGCAGCAGGTCCCCGGGGACACTCCTCCCACTGGGCTTCAGGAAACAGCCGCAGGCAGGCCTGTCTTGGGTTGGCTGAGAGGTGTGGACATTCCAGAGGGGGAAGTGAGAACACACGCAGGACAGGAGGAAGCAGCGCTGTGTGGTCAGAGAGGAGCTGCCACAGGCTGGAGGCACGTGAGCCAGGGAAGGCAGCCCCTGTGACAGGAAAGCAGGAGGGATGCTGGGACCATGCCTGCTTTATGGGCAGGGCCCTGGGGCTCCCAGAACTTAGAGATCTGCCCCAGGCCCCTGAGGGAAGCACCAGGATCCAATCTCTGCAGTACCTCCTGGTCCTGGCAGGAAGAGCCCAAGAGCACCAGGCAGAATTCCCAGGGCCGCCACCTTCCAAGTTAGGCTCCATGCCTCCATGAAGATCTCTCTCTTTTTAAAATGGAGATATCAGCACATCACAGGGCTATGAACATTGAAAGTTTCAATGTTATCAGGAACTACAGCACTCAGCAGGGGACAGGTATGAGGAAATCCCTTCTGCAATCACGTGAAGGCATCTAAGATACAAAGAAGCTGGTCTGGAGCACCCACTTCCACTCCGCAGCACCCACGGGGATGCAGAAAACGCAGCTCGACCTCCCTGAACTGCCCCACGGCAGCACCGACTGACGCCCCTCGATTGACCACTCAGAACCCAACATCAGTCTGAAAGGTCTCCAGAGACTGGAAGCACCCAAGCAGGTCACCCTTTGAGTCAATGTGATGAGAGAAAACAACTTCTCAAGGCTAAAGGCCTTGAGAGCCCCAGCAGCCCAGCAGCCCCATACCCTGCACAGCCCAGGACGGTGCGGAGTTCGTCTCATGAGAGGCTCCCCGGCTCTGGTGCCGGAGCTCTTGCCCCTCTGGCACAAAGGGACAAGGTGTCCACAGCCCGGGGTCAGCCTGGCAAGACCACCATCCAAGCCTGGCCCCTAGAAGACAGGCTTCCAGCCTGGGCAACATAGTGAGACCCTCTCTATATAAAAATACTTAAAATTAGCAGGGCACGGTGGCTGATGCCTGTAATCCCAACACTTTGGGAGGCTGAGGTGGGCGGATCATATGAGGCCAGGAGTTTGAGACCAGCCTGGCCAACACAGTGAAACCTGGTCTGTGCTAAAAATACAAAAATTAGCCAGACATGGTGGCACATACCTGTAATCCCAGCTACTCAAGAGGCTGAGGCACGAGAATCGCTTCAATCCAGGAGGCAGAAGTTGCAGTGAGTTGAGAGATGGTACCACTGCACTCCAGCCTGGGCAACAGAGTGAGACCCTGTCTCAGAAAATAATAATAAATTAGCCAGGCATGGTGGCACACGCCTGTAGTCCCAGTTACTCAGGAGGCTGAGGCAGGAAGATGGTTCAGTCCAGGAATTCAAGCTGTAGTGAGCTATGATTGGGCTGCCGCACTCCAGCCTGGGCGACAGAGCAAGACCTCATTTAAAAAAAAAAAAAAAAAAACTTTAATTAAAATGAAAAAAAGAAGGCCAGGTGTGGTGGCTCACGCCAGTAATCCCAATACTTTGGGAGGCCGGGGTGGGTGGATAACCTGAGGTCAGGAATTCAAGACCAGCCTGGCCAACACGGTGAAACCCCACCCCCATTAAAAATACAAAAATTAGCCGGGTGTGGTGGTGCACACCTGTGGTCCCAGCTACTCAGGAGGCTGAGGCGGGAGAATTGCTTGTACCCCCCCCATCCCCCACCAAGGCAGAGGTTGCAGTGAGCCAAGAGCATGCCACTGTACTCCAGCCTGGGTGACAAACCGAGACTCTGTTGCGCAAAAAAAAAAAAAAAAAAAAGTGGAGGGAAAGACCCTCATGCCCTTTATCACACGAAGACAGAGCAAGGCGGCGTGACATCTGAACCAGGAAATGGGTCCTCAGGAGACACCCATCTGCCTGTGCCCTGTTCTTGGCCTTCCAGCTTCCAGAACATGAGAAAGAAATGTTTGTTGTTGCAAAGCCACCTGGTCTATGGTATGTGTTTGAAGCAGCCTGACCACCCTAAGTTACTGAGTCCCCCCCAAGGTTTGCCACACTGTACTAGAAACACCAGTGAGGGCCTTGGGAGGAGGGTCAGAAACTGCTCCCTCTGGATTCTCCTCTACACCATCCACATGGTGCTTCAGAAAGCACAGGCAGCTCCCTGGCCACCTTCCCCTGTGAGTTATTAAAGCCAAATGCAACAGGGCTCCACCAGAGGAGGCAGGCACCTGGTGGGCGCCGGGCACTCTCCCTGCCTGGCAATGCGGCAAGTGGATGATGGCGGGGGAGGCAGGCCTGGGGTCCATGCCTAAGGCCTGCTAAGCCGAGGCAGAACCGTGTGGGCAAAAATAAATCCCCAGATGGACAAGGCTCTGAGGGGATCAGGAGAAAATCCACATGGAAATGTTTAAAACCTATTTCCCAGAACCCTATCATCACCAGGCAGAAACCACAGCCTGCATTTACAGAACTTCCAGGCTCTCCCACAGACCCAGAAAACTTCATCAAAAACCTGTCTGAACTTTACAACCACAAACTGGAACCAGCCACAGGGCCCTTATCGGCACAGTCTCACTGCTGTGAAGACGGCATGAACTGTCAGGAACCAACCCGGGACTGATAGCCCGGCCAGCGGCCTTGCCACACACAGCCTGCACCTGCAGACTTTCCATTTGCAGAGATCTAGGAAATGGTAAAATGCTTTCTTCTTTTTGCATAGATTTTTGAATTAGCAAAACTGCCACTGGCTAGTTCACTTGTTGAAAAACACTGTTCCAATTTTATTTTAAATTTGATTAGCTTTAAACATTACCTCATTTCATTTCAGGAAAAGTTACCAAGATTTTTCTCACACACAGCCATGGTATTAAAGAGAAAGACATGACACCCAAAATTGCAAAAACAACAACAACAACAACAACAACAAAAACCCGTATCTTCTCCATGTGACTGTTCACCCAGCTCCTCACTCCAGCTGTGGAAGGTGGACCACAGTGCTGCTTGGAAGGCCCACCGCCGCGGGCACAGCCCCTGTGGCAAACCCGACTGGCCCACCATCCCCCGTGTCCTCATGTCCACATTCCCCAGGCTCTTTCTGCAAAGCTCTTCCCTTCATCCCACAGGCCGTGTCCTTGAAAATTCAGTTTAAAGACTAGCGAGAGTCAACAGAATTGCTAACGGGTGATGAATTGAGGATGACATGATTACACTATTTTCACTACTTTTAGGCATGTCTTGAAACATCCATAGTAAGAAGATTTTAAGAACAACATTCTGTTTCTTTCAAGGACCACCTGCTCAGACGTTTTCCGCACCCAGCCATGGGTTAGATGCCCTCCTTGGGGTTCCCAGGCCTGCCCCATCACCCTGCCCAGATGGCTGGCTTCTCAGGCACCTGCCTCGCGCCTGGCACAGGGCAGCCACCTAGGGACCATCTCCAGAATGGAACATACCACCTGCAGCAGGCCAGTCCCCTGCTAGCTCACAGTCTGAGCCTAGTGACAGTGCCCAACAAGAGGGCAAAATTGGGCACCAAAGGCTCACCCAGCAAGCCAACTGGACAGCCTGAAAGAAACAACCAGGAAACAAGGGAGCGGCAGCACCTCCTCCCTGACCTCTGCAGGAGCCAGGGAGCCAACCCAGAGGGCAGTGCCAGCTGGGCACAGCTGCCCATACCTGTGGCAGCCAGGGGTCCTTCCTTCCAAGCTCTTGGCCAGAGAAGACGGGTGTGGGAACCAGCATGTCGCGTGGGCCAACGGCAGGGCTGGCCACAGAGCCCCCTCTAGCAGCACCTACCCGGCGTGGGGAATGACTGAAAAGCTGCCTCAGTCTAATCCAAGGCATGGAGGGCACTGCCGCATTTCTCCAGGCACAAGACAAAACGCACTTTTCAATAGGGGGCGGGGGAGCTGTGGAGCAGTGCGACCCTGTGGCCCACAACTGCACTAGGTCGGCCGTACCTGGTGGCTCCTGTGCCTCATCAGCGCCCTTACCAGGCGCTGCTTCAGAGGTCCCAGCTGGGCGCCCAGCACGGATGCAGATGCCGCACTGTCTGGCAGTGTGAGTGCTGCTGTGACCCCTTCTCAGGTGCCTACTGAGTGCTGGAGACAGAAACCCCTCACACGTCCCAGTTACCACATGGAAGCAGAAGCTCCAAGCACTGGGTGGCTTCTGGAAGGTCACAAAGCCAAGGAGGGCCCAGCCCGGACTGTAAACTCTCCCTGTACCCCACCCACAATGAGGACGCCAGGCTTCACGTTTCCACTGAAGGAGAAAGCAGACGGGGAACCCCATGTCTTTAAGAATTAAAAACGCTCTCAACACCTCAATAGTCCAGTAGTGGACTAGACATGTTTTCAACAGCCCTGACACTGCCTTCAGCCTACCTAGGGAGACAGCTGTCACACTAGGGACACCAGCTCCAGGCTGCAAGTGCTGCAAGTCCATAACAAGACCACCTGAGCTGTGAGCTTCGTTCTCGCCACCAAATCAGAGCTGCCTTTCGAATGGGCACGGTTGACGACGGCGGAGCAGCCGTGGCCGCAGCCCCGGGATCTGGCTCCATCCAGCAGAGGGAGGTGGTGCGCAGGCCCTGATGGGGGAGGACGTCCACACTCCAAGCTTTTAATGCCGTTTTACGTAAGCAACACGAAAAAAACCACTAGCAGTTATTCTAGTACTCCTGGCTGGGAGCAGATTTGCATACTGAAGTAAAGCCCCAGGTTCGGGCAGGAATTTCTAGAAACAACTGGACTCCATTGTACCTGGTCTTCTTCAGCAGCCAAAACCTCTCTCAAAGTCTTTTAAGAGCCTGAAACCTTGATTTCAGTATCGATACCCAAAATACCACAAAAATATAAGGATTTGTTGCTTTGGAGAAGGGACCAATGGAGGCTAATCCGGTTCTATGGGGTGATCAGGGGCCGGCCTGTCTTCCTCGTCCTGTTCTTCGGTGTTTGAACCACAGGATTCCTAGAACATGACCTTGGAACTGCTCCTCTCCTCCCCCATCCCGGAACGAAGGCACTGGCCCCACGATATGAGGACGTCATCACCTCCCCAAATATCTGCACAGCCGAATTGGAGGTGATGCATTCTTAAGTGGACTCCTAATGGCCAGCCCTGAGGACAGAAGACAGGTTAAAACTTCAGGCGGACCCACGTTATCGATTCCACAGAGTTGGGCGAGTGGCTGGGAGACACCAGAGACCCCAGCTCCATCAAATCTCCTCTTATGTCATAAAACTATCACACAACGCAAAGTTCTACTGCGCTCAGTCCTCAGCATGCTGTTTCTGAGTGGGAAGGGAAGTGGTTGTTTTTTGGTTACTAAACCGATTTTCATACCTAATTTCATTAGATCTAAAGGCTAAAAATAGTAAATCTTTCTACTTTTTCAGCATCTCCAGATATGCGCAAATTCTCAGGGATGCCAAGTATCAATGCCCCGCACCCGCCTCATCTGGTTCTCAGGGAGAGGCCCACCTTCCCAATCCACCCCATAGCCCTGATCCTAGCGGCGACCTGATGGCCTGAGACCAGCTGCCCCGCTCCAGAACAGGCACAGTGATGCCCCTGCAGGAAGAAGGGCGGAGCAGGGTGACCAGATTCCTGCCAGGCAAAAACCTCTAACCTCTAACAAATCTAAAGTCTGGCCATGTTAGTCTTCTCTGCTTCTAACACACCTTTCTGTCGAATTAAAATTTAACCCAAGGCACAATTCCATAGGCTTTACTATTTTAGCCCAACCAAATAAAAATGCTGCAACATGCTTGCTCATGAAATGATTCATCTTCTGCCCTTTAACATAGCACATTTAGAAAACATGTAATTAAATAATAAAGCTTAATACAGAGCAGCATGGGTACCGTGATTTGACAAAGTGGCATGGGCCTTACCTATGGACTAAGCGCGGCAGCACCACAAGCACCCTGTGCAAACACAGGAGCATCCTGAGAGGGCCTCCGGTGTGGGGAACTCAGAGAGCCGCAAGGTCCCCATAAACGCCTTCCTAAAACTGGACTGCCTGAGAAGCTGCCGGAGAGAGTCTCAGTGCCCAGGGAGCCCCCACCTCCACCCTACCTGCCCCGCCTAGACAAGAGGAAGGCACTCTTCCCAGGCAATGTTCCAGCAACAGAGGTGTACCTGGTACCAAAACAGTTCAATTATCCCTTTAATTAAGGTACCTTAAATGGGCCCCGCCCCCCAGTTCTTTGAGACCTCCTTCCAACGTATTTTTATTTTGTGCATTTAGTAATTGTTTATCAAGATCAATGATATTTATGCTTCTGTGATCAATTCTGTACTGATAATTACAATGACAAAAAACATTCTTCTGGATTGTGTTAACATAGCCTAATGATCACAGAAATGTTTGAAATTGCAATATATATATACTTTTGTCACAGAGAAGTATGGAGAACAGTCCATAGGTTGGTGCAATGGCTCACACCTGCATTCCCAGCACTCTGGGAGCCTGAGGCAGGAGGGAGGGTCACTTGAGGCCAGGAGTTCATGACCAGCCTGGGCAACATGGTAAAACTCCGTCTCTGCCAAAAGCACAAAGAAAAAATTAGCTGGGCATAATCCCAGCTACCTGGAGGGCGGTGGTGGGAGGATCACTTGAGCCCGGGAGGTCGAGGTGGCAGTGAGCCATGATCGCACCACAGGACTCCAGCCTAGGGGACAGAGTAAGACCCTGTCAAAACAAACAACAAAAAAAAAAATCATCCTGGGCAACACAGTGAGACTCTATCTCTGCAAAAAATAAAAATAAAAACTAGCTGGGCATGATGGCGTACACCTGTGGTCCCAGCTACTCAGGAGGCTGGAGAGAGAGAATTGCATGGACCTAGGTGGTCAAGGCTGTAGTAAGCCCTGATCCCACCACTGCACTCCAGCCTGGGTGACCGAGGGAAACACTGTCTCAAAAAAGGAAAAGAAGAATGAGGGATAAAAAGACTTTCAAACAGAGCAAACATACAAGTTCACAAAGAAAAAACATGACATGTCAAGACTGTTAAGAACGGTTTGTTCATTTTATTAAAGGGTGACTGATGACAGGCATCATTAGGATATTTAACATTGGATACCTTTTAAAAAGCAATACTAGGGTTACTTTTAAATGCCAACATTATGCTAGAAATTACATCTTTTGCAGTTGTTTAAAATTAGGACCAAAAAATTTAAACGTCAACTTAAAAATGTGTCTATTGTTCTTCAAAGTTTGTTTTTTTTTTTTTTTTAAGATGGAGACGGAGTCTGGCTCTTTCGCGCAGGCTGGAGTGAAGTAACGCAATCTCGGCTCACCACCACCACCACCACCACCACCACCACCATCACCAACACCACCCACCCACTTCCCCTCGCCGCCCCCCTGCCCCGTTCAAGCCATTCTTGTGCTTTAGCCTCCTAAGTAGCCGGGATTACAGGCATGCACCACCACACCTGGCTAATTTTTGTATTTTTAGTAGAGATGGTTTTGCCATGTTGGCCAGGCTGGTCTCGAACTCCTGACGTCAGGTGATCCACGTGCCTTGGCCTCCCAAAGAGCTAGGATTACAGGCATGAGCCACCTTGCCAGGCCTCAAAGTTATTTTACAGAACACATGAGCAAAAATATTTGCAGGCCTCTGCTTCACAGCAATGTAACTCTAAAAAACATTCCTAACTCACCCATCACTGACAGCAGAAGAGCTGCGTCTACGACACTCAGGCAGTCCCCCTCCCCTCACGTCTAACACGCTCTTAATACGCGATTTCATCTCCAGCGTGGAGATGTCAAACCAACCCCCCTCGAAGAACTTAAAAAAATTCCCTTCCCATATACCAAACCAAAAACCATGCTCTTGAATAAATGTATTTCCCTAAAATGACGACTAAATTGTTGGTGACAAGGAACTTACTCGTTTTCTGGACTTACAATGTCTTTTTTTTTTTTTTTAATTTTTATTTTTTTTGAGACAGGGTCTCACTCTGTTGCTCCAGCTGGAGTGCAGCGTGGGTGTGATCTCCCCTCACTGCAGCCTGGACCTCCTGAGCTCCAGCAATCCTCCAGCCTCAGCCTCCCGAGTAGCTGGGACCACAGATGTGAGACACCGCACCCGGCTAATTTTTTTGTATTTATAGAGACAGGGTTTTGCCATGTTGTCTAGGCTGGTCTCAAACTCCTGGGCTCAGGCAATCTGCCCACCTCAGCCCCCTAAGGTGCTGGGACTATAGGCATGTGCCATCATGCCCGGCTAATTTTTGTATTTTTTGTACAGCTGGGGTTTTGCCATGTTGCTCAGGCTGGTCTGGAACTCCTGGACTCAAGTGATCCTCCTGCCTCAGCCTCCAAGAGTGCTGTGATTGCAGGAACGAGCCTCTGTGCCCGGCCTGAGTGATGCCCTAAAATTGTGCAATCAGGGTCATATATAAAAGTACAATAACCACCACACCTGACCAGGTAAGCACACTGTGTTGATCCCTCTTTATTATCTATTTCAAGGGTTTGCTATGCATTTTTCACTCAAGATGTTCCTTCCTTTGAAACAGGAAAAATTTGGTTGCCAGTCAATTCAGGCGGCTCCAGGATTTCCAGGCAGAACCCCAGGAGAAACCTCGGGGCGAACTACAAAAACTCAGAGCAAGCAGCCTAAAGAATCCCAGGGGGGAAGCCACTTTTCAATGCAGCAAATTCAGCACCTCTGGGCCAGAGTTCAGGAATGAAGCTTCCTCTCACTGCCAGCAAAATCCTTCCACAGGTTTAGGAGGATGAAAGTACCAAGACCCAGGTCTGAACAATACCTCCCTCACCAGGGCCTGTGCCCAGCAGAGGTGGGAGGGTAAGATGGCCAGGCTCAATGACTTGAAAGGTTATGCAAATCCCTTCAGCTGCCTCAGGATCCCACTTCTGGACTGGCTGGCACCCTTATTCCTGCGCTGGGGACAAAATGCCCAGCACTACTTCCCACACACACACCCCTGCCCCCCGGGGCTCCCCACAGACTCTGAGAGTGAACTTGTGTTCTGGAGCCCTCACTAGACAGGAAGGTGGGCCTTGGGACGACCCTCAAAATAATGCAGCTGCAGCCCAGCCCCTCTCACTTAAGAGAAATCCCACCAGGTGTGGTAGTATGAACCTATAATCCCAGCAGCTACTTGGGAAGCTGGGGCAGGAGGATCACTTGATCCTAGGGGTTCAAGACCTGCTTAGGCAACACAATGAGACCCCCTGACTCTTAAACACACACACACGCATGCACACACATGCATGCATGCACACGCACACATGCACGCACACACATGCACACACACGCACGCAAAGGAGAGAGACTAAAATCCCAGCACTTTGGGAGGCCCAGGTGGGCAGATCACTTGAGGTCAGGAGTTCAAGACCAGCCTGGACAACATGGTGAAACCCCATGTCTACTAAAAATACAAAAATTATCTGGGCATGGCGATGTGCACCTATAGTCCCAGCTATTCGGGAGGCTGAGGCAGGAGAATCACTTGAACCTGGGAGGCGGAGGCTGCAGTGAACCAAGATTGCACCACTGCACTCCAGCCTGGGTGACAGAGTGAGACTCTCCCTCAAAAAAACAAAAACAAAGGGAGAGAGAGAGCTACCTCTCCCTCTCACCTGACGTCCCCAAGCTACACAGCAGCTGAGCCAAAGAGAACTCAGAGCCCTTCTCTCCATCATCAGGGTTTTGTGCTGTTTCCCGAAATCTAACTAGTGGCACCAACAAATGACCCCTACCGACTGCCTTTCTGGAGCACTAACACCCACGTCGTCTGAGGTGGGACAATGGCGACCCACCCACGGCTCTCCAAGGGCCACTCTATCCGGGATATGAAACACTAAGTGAGCTATGCGGCTGCCCTCTAAGTCTGTGGATGTTTTTAATCTTAAAATGCCTCCTCGAAAAGTCACTTGCCAAGGAGGCCACTTCATAAACACTATGAGGCCTCCACTAGCTGTTTCTCCTGTCACCTCCACCCAAATGGCAAGGGGTTGAAAATGACGATGTGACCTGTCAAGCTTCTCTTTCGGCAGGCCCCCTCCTGATCCAGAGTAGAGAAGATTCATTTCCATGAACATTAAAGAGGTCTCCCAGTCCTCTGAAAGTGCCTGATTTCACAAAGGCTTAGTTAGCATTTGATACTGGGGGGAAAAGGCCACTAGGAGCACATTTTGAAAGTTTCACATTTAAAAAGATCCTTGTTCATTGATTTTCGTGGGGGTAATTAAGCTAATCTAAACAAGGGGACCTTGTCTAGGAGCGGGTGGGGGGTGGGGGAGGTGCAGTCGCTCAGGTCCTCTGCATGAAAACCCACTGCAGACGCCTCCTTTTGGGGTCCTCTCTCACCCCTTCCTCTCTACAAGGCTGCTCTTCAGCTGAGAGGTTCGCTCCCTCTGGTCAGATCTGTTTCCTGGCTCAGGTGGAGACAACCCTGCTGCTGGTGTTTTACTAAGTGCGCCTCCGTCAGCGCAATTACGCAGTGATGAAAACCTGGGGAACCTAGGCGGCCAGTGAGGAGCAGTCCTCACCCATCATTAGCAGGAACGCGGCTTCCAGCACATTCTGGCTCCACAAATTACAGACATGACTCTGCCAGGGGTGTTCCCAAGAAGGGCACTGGCAATTTGGGGTTGTCTGCCACCTACAGTGCTTGTCAGTCACCCTCACTCGGTGTCAGGCCACGAGGCTGTTGGTCACAAACCAGCCCAGCCAGCCACTGGGCGTCGGGGCCCTCGGGAAGAGCGGGAGAGGGCACTGGGATGCACCACAGTCAGAACGCCAATCACAGCCCGAACCCCAGCGCTGCGCTCCTCCGTCCTCCCCACCTCTCTCCTGACAACACAGATACAATCCATTCACCACCGAGCAACCTCAAGATCGGCTGAAATACCTTCCTCCGCTCCTTTCCTCCATCGGGAAAGCGGGGAGCTGCCGCTGCCGCAGCCCTCTCCTTCCCTGCAGATCTGCGGGGCGGGCTGGGGAGGGATCTCAGGGCTCACGGAAAGGAGGCAAAATCCGGTTTACAGGCTTGCTCCGCCCCTCCCCCACCCCCTCCTCTCCAATAAGCAAAGTTAGAGGGTGTTACAAGCTGCAAGACACCTTGGAGCTCACCCAGTCCAATCTCTGATGGGCTTTCACGATGCAACAAGGGCCAAAGCTGCAGCACGCATCTCGGCAGGGCAGCAGGCCACTCCCCCCACAAGCCCCGGGAGGTGGCCCTGGGCAGCCTCCCCCCTCCCCGCCCTGTGAACACCTGGACCACAAAAATACACCTTTAAATACCCAGTATGTATTTCAAACACATTTCAAACGATTTGCTTCTTTCCTTTACAGCCACTGCCACAAAAACAATTAGCCTGAATGGATGTGAAATCCTTAATGTGTAAGACGACCTAGTTCCCCAGCCTCTCTAAAAGCACATGAGTTCTTAACCGCGCCTGAGTCTCCTCCACCCGGAACCTGCACGACTGCCTCTCATCCTCAAGTGGCTTCTGCAAAACCTCTCCCAAGCATTAAATAATCTCTGTTTGATCTTTTAACAATAATTCAAACCTAGCAGGAAAGTGAGGATATCATACATTTATTTAAAGGTCGGTGAGTGTTACCTGCTTTGATCCCCATGCGTTACACTCACTGACCTGTACACCAATACTCCAGCTTTTTGTTTTCTTACTTTTTCCTAAAGCCAGCACAAAATAGCAGAAGGAAAAGATTCCTACCACACTCTACCTGTCTGCCAATGACACAGGAAGGATGAGACCGTCTGGGGAATGGAAGCGCAGGGCGCTCTCAGTAATGCCAGGCAGATGCAGTGGCGCTTCTCCCCAGCAGAAATGGGCTTCGATTCAGAATCTGCCAGCCCACAAGAATCATCTGACCCCACAACAATTACTTGAATCACTCATCTGGTAAACCCTCCACGCTCTGGGTCCTAGACTGGAAAAGACAGCCCAATAACAATAATAAAAACGACAAGCCCCGTTTTGCTGGAGTCAGCTGAGATATCAGATGGAGGTCAATGGCTAGGTCTGTGAACCTGAAGCCACACTCCATCAGTGACCCGCATTGGAGAGACAAGAAACCTCAGGCTCCTTAGGAGGTCAAGCGGCCCTTCCCAGCCCTCTCTAGCCCCCGCCTTCAAGAATCATTCTGAATAGCTAACCAGGAGGCTGGGCCCCGTGTGGATCCGCCTCCGCTGGAAAAGCCTCTGCCGGATGTGCTCCAATCCAGAGCAGGATACCTGGGGGAGGAACGGGTTAAGCTCAAAGGGGAAAGGGGCAGCGGATGCTGAGACGCAAAGGTGCGGAGACTTCCACAGAGCAGGGACTCTGGGCCTGGATGAACTGATGCCCTGGCCTCTTTCCTCCAGGGACAAGGTCGGCCTCAGAAAATCAAGGTATCTTCAAAGGGACACAAGGGAGCACAGTGCCGACGAGACCAGGGCAGAGCCACAGTCTGGCGGTGCAGGCTGGGGGTCCGAGGTGGGGGACACTGGCTAGCAGTGCTGAGAGGGGCGTGTGTGCACTGGGGAGAGCGAAAGGAGGGGAAGAAGAAGGGGAGGGGGAAGGGGAAGAAGGAAGTGTGTTCGGTTGGGAGGACCGGTCCAGACAGGGGAGAGGGGGCCACCGCAGAAGTGATTATCCCGTTAAGTCGAGGTCGAGACAACAAAACAGAGGTTAAAGGTTTCGAGGACAAGGTCAGGATCAGGAGTCCGAAGCGCCAAAACTCCTCAAGTGAAATCAAAGGAATTTAAAGTGGGGACGATGCGATTACGAAAGGGCCGGGTCAAATAAAGTGGAAACCAGAATTAGAATCAGAAAGGGCGCTACAGGGCTACAAGGACCGAACCGTCTGAAATCAAAGAGGACAGAAATATCGAGGAACACTGAGGAGCCAGCGCAAGCCGGGTGGGGGCAGGTTCCCTCGGAGAAGGTGCGGGTCTGCGGCTGCCGCGCGGACCCGGTTTCCTGGAGGCCGAACCGTGCAGGAGGTGGGGGTGGGGAGGCGGCGGGTGTCCAGCGCCCAGGTGCGAGTGCAGAGGGAGGGCCGTGGGGTGGGCGGCTGCGGGCGGCAGGCCACTCACCTGTCTCCGCCTCGGCCGGGGCCGCGGGGGCGGCGGGGCGGCCGGGCCGGGCCGGGCAGGGGGCGACGGGGGCGCGGAGCCCCGGGCGCACCGGGGTCGGGGAGGGGCGGCGGCGGGTCCGGGCGGGGGCTGCTCCCTCGGCCGGCCGGCCGGGCGGTCAGTCAGTCACCGACGCGGGCGCGGAGGGAGCGCTGCGAGGCTGCGGCCGGCGCGCGGAGACAACGCCGCTTTATCGGGTCGGAAACAGCCGCTCCGCGCCGCTTCCGCTGACGCAGCGCCGGCCCCTGCGCCTCATGACTATGCAGCACCCGCCGCCGCGGGACGGGGATTCGGAGGGCGGGGTCTGCGCCGCGCGCGCCCATTGGCCTCCTCCGCAGCCCACCCCGCCCCCGAACGGCCGCCCCGCCCCTCCGCGCCCCCTGCCCCGCCCCCGCGGGCTCCACGGCTCCCGCCCCCGTCTAGCCGTGGCCCCGCCCCCGGCCCTAGCCCAGCCCCGCCCCCGCCCTCCTCCCGCTACGACCCCGGCCCCGGCCCCTCCGCACCGAGCGTCCGCCCCCTCCCCTCTGAAGAGCTGGCCCCCAATCCACCCTATCGCTCTCCGCAGCCGTAGGAGGTGGCCCCCGCCCATCCCCACCTTCTCTCCCCGCTCCTCTCGCACCTCTCTCGCAGAGGGGTCCGGCTAGCCGCGAGGCCCCGTCCCCCGGCAACACAGCCCCTTGGCAAGCAGCCTCCCGCCCCTCCGCCCCTGCCCGAGGCGCGGCGAGGTGGGCCCCACCCAGGTGCTGCAGCCCCTCCTCCGCTGCAGTAGAAAATTCTGCTGTTTTCCCCTCCCTGGCACCCTCCGAAGACCTGCCTGGTCCTGGGCCAACCCCGTCCCCAACTGACCCAACGCCCCGCACTCTGCGGGCCCCCTCTCCAGCCTGAAGAGCAGGGCGGGAAGAAGACCCGACCCAGAGCTTCCTGGAGGCTGGGCCTCCCTCTCAGGTCTGGCCCTTGCCAGGGGCACTGATCCGTCTCTCTCCACGTGTAGAAGGGCCACAATCCCTAGGGCAGGGCTGCTGGGAAACCCCATCAAGACAAGGTCTGGGGAGGCGACTTTAACAGACAGATGTGATGGGCTGAGGCCAACCCTGTTAATGTCCCAGCCCTGTGCCCTTGCCAGGGTTTAAGTGACTTTGGAGGGATTACTTCATTTCTCTGATCCTTGGTGTCCTTATCTGTAAAATAGAAATCGTAAGATCCATCTCACCTGTTGCTAAAGGAATTTAGAAGTGAAGTGCACAGCAGAGTCTCCAAGAGCATCGGAAATGGGAAAATCTGACAATATCAAGTGTTGACAAGGAAGTGGAGCAACTGGAACTCCCAGGCACTGTTGGTGGGGATGCAAAGTGGTACAACTTTCAAAATCTTTTTGAAAGGCCTTGATTACCCAGCAATTCTGCTCCTGGATACACACCTAACATCATGTTTCTGTTGATAGCAGCACTGTTTATAATTGCCCCAAACTGGAAATTACTGAAATGCTCGTCAGCCATTAAATGGATACATAAATTGTGATATATTCACACGGTGGAATGACAGCAATGACAGTGAATAATCGACAACTACACACAACAACATGGATGACTCTCACAAATGATGTTGAGGAAAAGGAGCCAGAGGATTAAAAGCCATATATGTTTCCATGTGGATAAAGTGGTAGAATGTGTATATGGGGGTAGCAGTCAGGATAGTGGTTACCCTTGGAGGGAGGGGTGCCAGAGCCAGGAAGCAGAGCACAGAGGACGTGTCAGGGGGCTGGCTGTGTTCTGTGTCTTGGTCTGAGTGCTGGTTACAGTGTGCTCAGTTTGTGATGACTTTTCCAGCTGTGCAGTCAAGATGCATGTGCCTGCTGGGCACAGTGGTTCACGCCTGTAATTCTAACACTTTGGAAGGCCAAGGAGGGTGGATTGCTTGAGCCCAGGAATTTGAGACCAGCCTGGGCAACATGGCAAGACCCTATCTCTATTTAAGTAAATAAATAAAAGATGTGTGTGTTTTTCCATGTGTATGCACTATCTCAACAGAGGGTTAATAAGTACATCAGTGATCTGTAGACAGAGAGTCCAAAGCAGCATCAGACACATCGTGAGTGGTCAACCAGTACATCTACTTCCCTGGTGATTTTTATTTCAATGGCCAAAGGATGGCGGCAGTGGCAATTCCAGCTGTGCTGTGAGCCAACTGTGTGAGCCTGGGCGCCTACTTAACCTCCCTGAGTCCTCTTCTGTAAGTGAGCATTCTAATAGTACCTAGTTCACAAGTTGTCATGAAGCTTAAACAAAATAGCAAAACAATGCTTTTAAAAATGACAATACAATCAGGAGGACAGACAGGCAAAGACTTTGTTTATTCACAAATTGCTGGTATTGATTGAATTGTCTTCATTATCATTCATGCAGTAACCAACTGCTGAGTGTGTGCCTACTATGTGCCACACGCTTTGCCAGGTCCTAGTACTGGAGCTGGGAACACGATCCAATCTCTCTCCGTAAGGAGCGCATAGTGGGGTACATACCAGCCATGGTAGCCATGGAGCCCAGTGTAGGGTCAGCCTTGTAGTAGGCACTCCATAAATATTTGCTGGGGCTGGGCATGTTGGCTCATGCCTGTAATCCCAGCACTGTGGGAGGCTGAGGTGGTGGATTGCTTGAGCTCAAGAGTGCTAGACCAGCCTGGGCAACATGGCGAAACCTCATCTTTATTAAGAATACAAAAATTAGCTGATTGGGGCAGTGTGCACCTGTGGTCCCAGCTACTTGGGAGGCTGAGGTGGGAGAATCACTTGAACCTGGAAGGCAGAGGTTGCAGTGAGCTGAGATCGCACCACTGGACTCCAGCCTGGGCGATAGAGTGAAACCCCATCTCAAAAACAAAAAAAGTTTCTAGAAGAGTAACTGAATACAAGTATAGAAGTGTATGCACCAGGCTGGCAACATAGCTAGGCCCCATCTCTACAAAAAATTCAAAAATTAGCTGGGTGTGGTGGCGCATGCCTGTAACCCCAGCCACTCGGAAGGCTGAGGCAGGAGGATCACTTGAGCCCGGGAGTTCAAGGCTACGGTGAGCTATGATTGCACCACTGTGCCCCAGCCTGGATGACAGAGCTAGACCCTGTTTCAAAAAAAAAAAAGAATGGAAGTGTAGGCATGAAATTTCCTGTGAATGAAACTTAGAAGGCAGTTTCTAAGCATGAGATGTGGAAATATCCAATTGATTTATTTCTATAACCTGGAGTTAAAGAGATCAGAGTAAGGTTAAGAAAAAGTATATCGGCCGGGCACGGTGGCTCAAGCCTGTAATCCCAGCACTTTGGGAGGCCGAGATGGGCAGATCACGAGGTCAGGAGATCGAAACCATCCTGGCTAACACGGTGAAAACCCATCTCTACTAAAAAATACAAAAAAAAAAAACTAGCCAGGTGAGGTGGCGGGCACCTGTAGTCCCAGCTACTCGGGAGGCTGAGGCAGGAGAATGGTGTAAACCCGGGAGGCGGAGCTTGCAGTGAGCTGAGATCCGGCCACTGCACTCCAGCCCGGGTGACAGAGCGAGACTCCATCTTGGAAAAAAAAAAAGAAAAGAAAAAGTATATCCCCATTGTGCAAGCACCTCAACATGTGTGTGTGCATGCATGTGTGTACATGTGCGTGTATGTGCATGTGTGTGCATGTGTGTGCATGCGTGTGTGTGCATGCGTGTGTGCATGCACGTGTGTGCATGTGCGTGTGTGCATGTGCGTGTGCATGCGTGTGTGCACGTGTGTGTGCGTGTGTGAGTGTGTGCATGTGCATGTGTGTGTGCATGCCTGTGCAAGAGGGCAGTGGCAGGGCCACCCTGCAGCACTCTTTCCCAGCCTACCCTGCCAGGGCCTCATCCCACCTGCCACCACCAAGAAGGGTGAGATGTGTCCATGGCCTGTGGCCCCACTGTCCAGCTGCCCATGGAAGCCTGGGAATGGAATCCTCGGGGCCCCCACACATTTTTGCCCCACTCCATCCCCTCCTTAAATGACTGGTCCCCCAGTCCTGTGAGGAGAGAGCTTGATACAGGGGAAGCCCTCTTGCCCAGGGGTCAGAAAGACATGGACTCTGGCCTGGCTCTGAAGCAGGCGTGCCTGGGCCCTTAGCTGTCACGGGTGTGTGACCTGTGTAATCACACATACCTAGTGCTCAGAATAGCTCCATGCTTGGCTTAGCGCTCTACTGTTGCCATCTTTAAATGCTTCACTGCTTTGAAGAAGGGCCCTACAAATGCTGTGGCAAATCCTGTGTCTTTGTGAGCACGACAACCCCCCGCACCGACGCTGGGGCGAGTCCAGGGTGTGAGGCCTTCATTGCTGCTTGGGTTCCAACCTTGTCTTCTCCATGCCTCACCGGGAGATGCCTCGGAGCGGGGCCAGGCCCCTCTCGTCCCCGGCCCTCATGTGTGCACACCTTCCTGTGAGGTGGATGTCATCCTGCGGAGGAGGAAGCTGCGACATGGGTTGTTGGTCCCTGCAGCTGCACAGCTGATAGGAGATAGAGCCGGGAGTTATACCGGGGTCATAACTGGTTAGTTTAGGTGAACAGGCTGAATGAATGAATGAACGCATGATGTCCGTGAACACATCCATCTTACCATTGCTGGGCATCATTCCCTTCCTCTCCTCTGTGCCTCATAAATGAAGGGGAAAGAACCCGTTTGGTGCAAAACATCCACATCCCACAAACATGCTGTGACCTACTCCAAGCCAGAGGCCAGCTGGTGACCTGGCGTGGACAACTCCTAGCTTGGTTGAAAAGACAAGCCTCCCCTCTTCGGACCTTGTGGTGAACACGCTGGGCCATGGGAGAGAGGTAGAAGGTGTTCCACACAACACGTAAACAGGGAGAGAAGGAGAAGCAATGAAGGCCACTCAGACTTCTCCAGCCCCTGCCCTCAGGTTCCCTGGCCCTCTGTCAGCCTTTCCATTGCACAGACAAACCAACCAAGGCTCAGCGGTAGCGTGACTTGCCTGAGCAGCCTCTCTTCCCAGGAAGAGCAGGAGGGCTTCCGGGCAGGAAGCCCCCAAGGAGGTGGAGGCTAGAGGGCTGGTGAGGCATGCGGGTGCCCGCAGAGCCCGCGGGCGCCGGGAACTCCACATTCCTGGCAGGCCTGGCAGGTCCCCCCTCCCCTGGCTCTCTCCTCTGTCACACCAGGTGACTGTCTGTGCCACCCTTTTGAGCCCACCTCTGGTCCTTGGCATTTGCCATTTTCTCTTCTGTGAGTGTCCCTGGTGCTCTCCTGCCATGAGAAAGTGTCTGAGAGCAATAACCATTGATCCCAGTTCGAAAGGAAAGGGAGAGAGGGAGGTGGTACGTATGGAAGCCCTCCATGAACTGGCTCCAATTTTACTATGATTCAAACAACAACCCGCCTTTAACCAAGGGCCTGCTGTGCTCCAGCTGCCCTCCACCCCTGCCCAGCTTCCTTAGAGAAGGGAGGCACAAGATTCTCTCCAGAGACTGCAGCCTACACAGTGGTGGGGCGGGGGCGGCAGGGCGCGGGGCAAGTAGGTAGGTCCCGAAGAGGGAGGAAAGAGAGGGGACGAGCTGAAGCAGTGTCCCAGCCAGACAGTCCCTTAGTGACACTTCCTGTGCTCCTTCACAAATCTTTTCTCTTTTCAAAGCAACAAACACGTTTTTAAACAAACTCGTTCACAAAGCCCCAACATGTCAATTAGCATGCTCATGTGTCGCCAGGTGTTCCTAAGACACTGCCCCGCTTGGCTCTTGCTGTTAGTTAGGGTGCTGATGTTCAGGCTGTGTCTACTCGTCCTGCCAGCGTCCTCCCTCCCGCTCCACCCCTTCCCCAGGAGCAGCCTCTGCTTAGGTGTGGCTAAGGGCGAGGGAGCAGAGTTCTAGCTTACTGTGTGACCTTGGAGAAAATACCTAATCTCTGCGAGCCCTGAGGCAAAATGGAGAGGGCGTGAGCTCTGCAGAGGGTAGGGGCCAGAGCCCTGGGAGGCAAGTGGGGGGGTCCACACCCCTCAGGTCCCGGAGAGGTGCCCTGAGGGGACCTGAGACCCTAAAGGGCATGTGCCCACCCAGTGTCCTGGGCAGCCAAAGGCTTTCAGGGCAGCCCCAGGGCTGGGACATGAATCCAGGTCGGAACCTCCAGGTTCTTGAACTGGCTTAAGAGCAGTGGGCTTCTGGGGTCCCACAGCTTCTCCTCCTGGGGTGATACGGCTGCCCAGGGTCATATGGCCACCTAGGGGCCATGTAGCATCCTACGATGTGAGCTTCTTGGGGTCACGTGGCTACCTGAAGGCATGCGATTGCCCATGGTCGCAATCACCAGGAGTCACACAGCTACCTGGTGATAGAGTGATCTAGCCACTCGGGGTCATACCCCAGGTCACATGGACACCTGGGGCCACACGGCTGCAGATACTGGTGTGTCTCATTGGAAGTTCAATACAATCCCGGTCATTCCACCGCTTCTGTGTCCTGGTGAGCCCCCTCCCCTCCCTGAACCTCAGTTTCCTCATCGGTGAGGTGGACAGAACCTTTGTTTCTCTAGCACAAAGGACTGTATGAGAGGATTATGTGAGAAAATGGTGGTGCAGGGCCCAGTGGAGGTCATTTGCTAGGAAGAGCTCATCAGTGACCGCAGTGCCAGGAGAGGCAGCTGCCCAGGACTGGCTGTGGCTGTCAGCACAGTGCTGGTCCTCCAGGCCTGGGCAGACCCTGAAGATTCCCCAGAAGAGACTGAGGCAGGTTTTCACTGAAGGGCGTTCCCCACATGGGCCCTCCCTGGACAAAGGCCAGGTTTCAGAAGCACGAGAAGGGTGAGGGGCTGGGACAGGCTCCACACCCGCCCGGCAGCGGGATGTGCATGCTTGCGGCTCTGCTATGCCTTTCTCTGTAGCTGTCTTACATCTCACAATGAAACCTGGAAAATAAGTCAACACGATCAGACACTGACTTTGTCCAGGTTTGAGGGGCCTCAGCATTTGGCCTCTTTCCTGAGGAGGTCTTTAAGCCTCCAGATGGGGGTCTTACAGAGCTCCTTGAGGCCCATGTGTGGGGCATATGGGGTGGGGCTGAGAAATTTGATCTAGAGCCTAGTGGGGCAGCGGCTGGCTAGTGCTTGTTCAGCTGGGCCGGTCAGGGCCCAGATAATGATGCGGATCAGTTACCACAAGGCTCTGAAGCCAGCTGGGCCCCTGCCTGATCACAGTAATCTCGTGCTGACAGCAGCCCTGCCCTGGGTGCCGTTACATTCCCCATCTGCTAGAAGAGGAAACTGAGGCACAGAGAGGGGAGGTAGCAGGCCTAGGGCCACGTAGCGAGTCAGTGGCTGTGCCATGGTTTGAACCCAGGCCATCTGGCTCTGAGTCCTCGTGCCCCCTTGCACAAGGTCACGGGGCCTGCCAGGGGCTCCTAGACTGTCAGAGTGTGGAGTGGTTGCTGCATCTGCCGGCATCTCTAGCCCATCTCTCAGGATAGGGTGGAGGGGCAGGCCCAGTACAGGGGCTGGCACTGGAGGCATAGCCATGAACCAAGTGACCAGGGTGACCTGGAGAGGAGGCAGGGAGGCAGCCACCCAGGGCAGCCAGCAGGTTGGGGCAGCCAGCAGGTGGGGGCATCTGGCACGGCTTTTCACATTGAAGGGTAAAGGCAGGTGATGTCTGGGGTCACCCCACCCAAGGTCCCTGGGGCAGGCCCCGCCTGCTGATGGCACCAGGGCAGGGTGGAACCCAGGGTAAGCCTCCCTCCCAGACATCGCCTCCAGGCCACGGTCCTCAGCCTAGCTTCGTCTCCAGACTCCCACCCCTGCCCCTGCTCAGTCAGCAGCCCCCTCAGCCCTCTGGGTTGGCTCTCCCTTTTCCTGGGTTTGCTTACACTGCTCATCCTGCTAGTAGTGCCCAGCATTTCCCTTGGGTCTGCCTGTCCCATATGTCCTCCTCCAGGAAGCCCTCCCAGACCACCCCAGCTCTCAATAATTCCTGCCTCCCCCAGCACATAGCAAAAATAAAGCCCACCTAGGCTTTAAGTCCTGAATCATCATTTAAAGAATCACCTATACTTTACAACATGCTTTTCCTGTCCACAGTCTCATTGGAGCCTCTGAGCAGACCTGTGGAGTCAGTTCTTGTCTTCCCTTACAGATGGGGGCCTAAAAGGCAAGGGCAGGACCAGAGCTCACCTGGGGTGTCACTGCACCAATAGTTAATACTCACTGAGACCTGCCCAGGTGCCAAAGGCTGGCCTATGTGATTTCTAATCATTCATTCGTTCATTCACTCAGTCACTAAACATTGAGCACCTTGGCCGGGCGCGGTGGTTCACGCCTGTAATCCCAGCACTTTGGGAGGCCGAGGCGGGTGGATCACAAGGTCAGGAGATCGAGACCATCCTGGTGAACATGGTGAAACCCCGTTTCTACTAAAAATACAAAAAATTAGCCGGGTGTGGTGGCAGGCGCCTATAGTCCAAGTTACTCGGGAGGCTGAGGCAGGAGAATGGTGTGAATCTGGGAGGCAGAGGTTGCGGTGAGCCGAGATCGTGCCACTGCACTCCAGCCTGGGCGACAGAGCCAGACTTTGTCTCAAAAAAAAAAAAAAAAAAAAACATTGAGCACCTGCTCTGCTCCAGGCACCCTGCCATAGATGCTAGGGAGGCCACACCTCCTCGAATCTGCATCCCCGCCGAGAGATGGCCAAGGAGCAAGGAAGCAAGTGACGTGCAATAAGCTGGCCAGTGACAGCTGCTGTGGAGATGCAGGGAAGGGGGCAGGGGGACTCCCCCTTGAAGGGGACTTTGAGGAGGGGCCTGAAGGAAGAGAGGGAATGGGCAGAGGAGTTAGCTTGGTCTCCCAGTGGGAGTTGGACACCCCCTACCCCACCATCAGGCACAGTAGTGCTGCCCTGAGCCCCCTTGCTGCAGTTCTCCTGGCCCTGCCAGCCAGCCCCCTTCCAGCCCCAGCTGCCTTCAACCCACTGCCCTCAGCTGTGAGCACTATGTGGGTGGGCTCTAGCTCACCTTGTCCATCCCTGGGTCCCTGGTACACAGTTCACAACTTGCAAAGGAATGGACAAGAAAGGAGTGAATGAGCGAGCGTGCCTGGCCTGGCTCCCAGCTGCATCTTGTCTAGGGTACAGGTGGGTACAGGCATGTGCCCTCCCCTAGAAGGAGGCCCTGTAGGAAATGGCACGCCCTGGAGAAACTAGTGGCAATGGGGCACATCCCAGGTCTGATGCTCTCCTGTTCACTCACGTGCTCACACGTTCCTGCGTTCATGCACACACGCGTTCATTCATGCATCCTCCCATTCTGCAAGAAGCACAGGTGGTCAGGGTCCCATGGAGTGTGAAGCAAAATAGATAAAGTTCCTGCTCTCAAGGGTGTCACATCCAAGAAACATAGCCATAAATACATAGTGGGAGACCGGGTGGTACTAAATACGCGAAGAGGGCAGAGCAAGGAAGGTGTTGTTATGGATAGCAGGTGGCCAGCAAAGCCCCCTGAGTGGGGTACAGGAACCCCAGGAGGATCTGAGCAGAGGAGGGACTCAGGGATCTTGGTATTTTAAAAAGGCTCAGGCTGCTGCTGAGGGTGGCTGGAGGGCACAGGGCGTGGGATGCTTCTTGACAATTCAGGGAGCTGATGGCTGCAGGCAGGGTGCTGGCAGTGGAGGAGCCGTGGCTGGATTCTTGGTAAACATTGAAGCTGCAGGGTGCAATCACTGGAGGGCTGGGAGTAGAACGCGACTGTAAAAGCTTACATAAGCCTCCTGAAGCCTCAGTTTTCTCACCTGTGAAGTGGGGTACTAGCACCTCACTGCCAAGGCCCTAGTGAGAAGCAACCAGGGAAAATGTGGGTGTGAAGCCAGCCCTCGTTGGCTCAGCAAAGCCTCAATGGGGCCCCATCCATGCTGGGCACTGGTCTAAGCGTGGGTACACAACACCCCACAGGCACTTAACAAATAGTGGTTTTTGCTGGGCATGCTGGCTCGTGCCTGTAACCTCAACACTTGGGAGGGCAAGGTGGGAAGATCAGCTGAAGCCTGGGCAACATAGTGAGACCCTACAGAAAATTTTAAAAATTTGCCAGGCATGGTGGCACCCACCTCTAGTCCCAGCTACTCCAGAAAGTGAGGAGGGAGGATCACTTGAGCTCAAGAGTTTGAGGCTGCAGTGAGCCAGTGGTAATTCACCACTTTGGGAGGCTGAGGTGGGCAGATCACTTGAGCCTGAAATTTCTTTTTTTTTTTTTTTTTTTTTTTGAGACAGAGTCTTGCTCTGTGCCCCAGGCTGGAGTGCAGTGGCGCGATCTCGGCTCACTGCAAGCTCCGCCCCCCCGGGTTCACGCCATTCTCCTGCCTCAGCCTCCCAAGTAGCTGGGACTACAGGCGCCCACCACCTCGCCCGGCTAATTTTCTTGTATTTTTAGTAGAGACGGGGTTTCACCGTGTTAGCCAGGATGGTCTCGATCTCCTGACCTCGTGATCCGCCCGTCTCGGCCTCCCAAAGTGCTGGGATTACAGGCTTGAGCCACCGCGCCCGGCCGAGCCTGAAATTTCAAGACCAGCCTGGCCAACATGGTGAAACCCCATCTCTACTAAAAATACAAACAATTAGCTGGGCACGATGGTGCGCTTGTAGTCCCAGCTACTTGGGAGGCTGAGGTAGGAGAATCACCTGAGCCTGGGAAGTTGAGGCTGCGGTGAGATGAGACTGCACCACTACACTCCAGCCTGGGCGATGGGAGTGAGACCCTGACTCAAAAGAAAAAAACAAAAAGGGAGGTGGGATAGGGCAATGCTGAAGCCAAAGGCGACTGGGGCCATAGCAACTGGGTGCAGCAGGGCATCCTGGGTCAAGGGTGGCAGCCTGTTAGGCAGCTGCCCATGGCAGGGTTGCTACTGTCTGGCCCTGAGGCGGGACAGCCCAAGAGAAGTTGCCCGGGGTGCCTGAGGTCTGGAGCCAGGAACGCAGGCTGCAGAGAGGGCTGACCCCATTTCCCGAGGCAGTGGTGCCAGGAGGCTTGTTTTCCAGGGTGTTTACTGGGCTCTCCGGCTCTGAGTATTTGGGCCAAGTGCCCAGGGTCAGCCCCTCGACAGCATGCTGGGAGGTGGGGGCGACTGTGCTGATGCCACCCTGGGCCAGTGGGTTAGGGTGGAGGCAGCAGACTGCCTGGCAACCCATGAGTGGGAAGGGAGGCTCCACCCTCCTCAACCGCAGCCAGAGCAGACACTTCCCAGGCCCACCTCTGATTTGGGTGGAGCTGAGCTGGGAGCCCTTTTCCAGGCTACCTGGTGAGGGAGGGGTACAGCAGACAGCAAAGAGGTCACAAGTCAGTCAACAGGGTTAGGCTCAGCCGGGAAGCAAATAGGGTCAGGGCTTAGTGGGTAAAATGAGAGCCAATGCTAAGTCGAGGAAAGGATCAGAGTTTAACATATAACCAGGGTCAGGGATTAATGTCCAAGCAAGGGCTCAGTCTGTGACCAGGATCAGGGCTCAGAGTGTGACCAGGGTCAGAACTCAGTATGTAACCAAGATCGGGACTCAAGGTATGACCAGGGTCAGGGTTCAGTGTGTGACCAGGGTCAGGGCTCAGAGTGTGACTAGGGTCAGAACTCAGTGTGTGAGCAGCATCAGCACTCAGAGTGTGACCAGGGACAGAGCTCAGTGTGTGACCAGGATCAGGGCTCAGAGTGTGACCAGGATCAGGGTTCAGTGTGTGACCAGGATCAGGGATCAGTGTGTGACTGGGCCCAGGACTCTGTCTGTGACCAGGGTCAGGGCTCAGTATGTGACTAGGGTCAGGGCTCCATCTGTGACCAGGATCAGGGCTTTGTTTATGACCAGGGCCAGGGCTCCATGTATAATCAGGGGCTCCGTCTGTGACCAGGATTAGGGCCCAGAGTGTGACCAGGGTCAGGGCTCAGTGTATGACCAGGATCAGGGCTCAGTGTGTGACCAGGGTCAGGGCTCAGTGTGTGATCAGGGTCAGAGCTCAGAGTGTGACCAGGGTCAGGGCTCAGAGTGTGACCAGGATCAGTGACCAGGATCAGGGCTCAGTGTGTGACCAGGATCAGGGCTCAGAGTGTGACCAGGATCAGGGCTCTGTCTGTGACCAGGTTCAGGGCTCAGTGTATGACCAGGATCAGGGCTCAGAGTGTGACCAGGTTCAGGGCTCAGTGTGTGACCAGGATCAGAGCTCTGTCTGTGACTGGGATCAGGGTTCAGTGTGTGACCGGGATCAGGGCTCAGAGTGTGACCAGGTTCAGGGCTCAGTGTGTGACCAGGATCAGGGCTCAGAGTGTGACCAGGGTCAGGGCTCAGTGACCAGGATCAGGGCTCTGTCTGTGACTAGGATCAGGGTTCAGTGTGTGATCAGGGTCAGGGCTCAGTGTGTGACCAGGATCAGGGTTTGGTGTGTGACCAGGATCAGGGCTCAGTGTGTGACCAGGGTTAAAGTGCAGCCTGTGACAGGTTTCAGAATGTGACTAGAGAGTTCAGTGTGGATCAGGACGGTCAGTTATGAGGATTGGTAAGGAGTGGCATCAAGACTCAGTCTGTGACTGAGGCCAGGACTCAGCATGAAGGTGATGTGACAGTCACAGCCCTAAAGTGGACTCAGGGTGACCTGGTCTCTTTTCTCTGAACCAGTAGCCCCATTCATCATTCTTTCTTTTTCATTTGAGAACCATCTTCTCTGTGCCAGGACCTGTCCTAGGTACTACAGACTCAACGGCCACTTAGCCACAGTCCCAGCCCTGAATGACCTCCCATCTCCCAGGCAGCCCAGTCGGGTCTCAATTGTACAACACACCAAGATAATTTAGAGGCTCGGGGAGGGCCAGGGAGGCGTCCCTCCCCAGGGACTCAGTAAGGCTCTCTGGAGAAGGCTTTGCAGTCGGGGTCACTTGAAGGAGTGGGCATTCCAGGCAGCAGGTACCACCTGAGCAAAGGCACAGAGGCTGGTTGCCAAGATGAGTGCTTGGCCAGTGTCGGGAGCTGGAGTCACCTGTGTACGAAGAGGGCTTGGTTATCAGACAGTGGGTCTCCACGGGCTCTGAGTGGCCCCAGCGGGTTCCTGCCAGGTGACAGTAGTTGCTCTAGCAGCCGGTGGGCACTCCCTGCTCTGGAGGCCGCCCACTTTGGGTGGACCAGAGTCCAGAAGACAATGGAAAGGAATGAACCTGCGTGAGGCAGACAAGGATGGCGGGTGGAAGGGGGCGGATGGGTGCGGAAGGGTGGGTGAGGCCAGGGTGGAGAGCAGGGGAGGGTGGGGAGTGCCCTGGAAAGAAAAAACCCAACAAGAGGCACACTGGTGTGTGAGGGGACCTTGGTGACTGAGTCCCCGGGTGGGTACCATCCTCTGGGAGCTTGATGGAATGGCCAAATCCCTGCAGCCTCGAGGCCCCATCCGCCCACCTCTTGCTTGAAGGCTTTGCCTGGGGGACCTCTAAGCCCTCTGCTCTGCCATCTGTGCAGCGGTGTGCAGGCTCAGGGACTGGGTGGGTGGGCACCTGGAAGGACAGAGCTACATGGCCTTGGTTTGCTGGGCCCAGGCCTCCCACCTCCCCGAGACCTCAGCTTTGGTGTCCAGCCTGGCCCTCTCCATGCCCATCTTCACAGAGCTTCCAGAATCATCTTTTTCTTCTTGACACTCCTGCTCCCCAAGGCCTGGACCAGGCGACCAGCTCCTTTGAGGCCTTTCCATCTGAGAATTCTTTCAAAACTGACTCCTCTTCTCATTCCTTCCCACCCCTTCCCCTGGCAACACCTCCCCAGAGACCAGAGACAGGGCTGGGGAGAGTGCAGGCTGTCGGAGGGGCAGGGGGGTGCCTCCCCGGGAGAACTCTGAGGCCCCAAAGCAGGAGGGACTGGGGTGCAGGGGCTGGCTGGGAGGAGGAGGCCTGAGCCTGCTGACAGGGCAGGGGCAGCCAGGGCGCTGGTGGGATTGAAGGGCCAGCACCTCTCACAGCAACTCATCCAACCCTCTAAGAGCCTGCTTCATTGGACCAGGTGCTAACACGATTCCCTCTGCTCAGATGAGGAAACTGAGACCTGGAGCAGTTAAGTGACACATCAAAGTCACCCAGCCATAGAGTCCAGACTGCTGATCCCAAGAGTGGTCAGGGTCATTAATAGTGGAGCCTCTTCCCCAGCAAGAGGACTCGAATTAGAAGTAAAGTAAGGCTGGGCGCGGTGGCTCATGCCTGTAATCCCAGCACTTTGGGAGGCTGAGGTGAGAGGATCGCTTGAGTCCCGGAGTTCAAGACCAACCTGGGCAACAAAGTGAGACCCCTGTCTCTACCAAAAATTTAAAAATATACATAAGGGCCAGGCGCGGTGGCTCACGCCTATAATCCCAGCACTTTGGGAGGCCAAGGCAGGAGGATCATGAGGTCAGGAGATCGAGACCATCCTGTCTAACACGGTGAAACCCGTCTCTACTAAAAATACAAAAAATTAGCCGGGCGTGGTGGCAGGCACCTGTAGTTCCAGCTATGCGGGAGGCTGAGGCAGGAGGATGGCATAAACCCTGGAGGTGGAGCGTGCAGTGAGCCAAGATTTCACCACTGCACTTCAGCCTGGGCAACATGGCGAGACTCGACCTCAAAAAATAAAAATCAAAAAAATTTTAAAAATTAAAAATAAAACAAAATAAAATGAAATAAAAATACACAAAAAATGGCTGGGCACAGTGGCTCACACCCATAATCCCAGCACTTTGGGAGGCTGGGATTTCGAGTGGATCACTTGAGGTCAGGAGTTTGAAACCAGCCTGGCCAACATGGTGAAACCCCATCTCTATTAAAAGTACAAAAATTAGCCAGGCATGGTGGTGGGCGCCTGTAATTCCAGCTACTTGGGAGGCTGAGGCAGGATCATCACTTGAACTCAGGAGGCAGAGGTTGCGGTGAGCAGAGATCATGCCACTGCACTGTAGCCTGGGCAACAGAGTGAGACTCTGTCTCAAAAAATAATAATAATACATAAATAAAAATAAAAATATACATAAAATAAAATACAAAATAAAAAGACTGGAGCCTTGTGTTGGTCAAAGGGCTGGATGTGAGAGTATACCATCTCTGAGTTCAGAGGTGACTGGGCATTTGGGGGGCTCCTCACCCCCTGCTGCCCCTCAACTCCTGTTCAGGTTTCTGACACAGGTATGACCCCATTGCTCTCACAGTCATGATGCCATTTGAGCCTCAATGACCAATGACAGCTGACATCCATGGAGCATTTTCCATGCCAGACACTTTTCATCCCTTGCTCATTCGAGGCCACCTGCAATTTTAGGGCCATATTCTGATCTCCCTTTACCGATGCAGAAATGGGCCTGGGCGTGGCCCAGTGGCCTGGACACTCATTAGGGGAAGGCAGAGCCCTGGCCCCTGTGTCCATTGCCCCAGGCTGTCCTTAAGGCCGGTAATAAGGTCACTCTCATCCTGCAGGGGTGGGGTACAGAAATGAACGAGACCAACCCAGTTCTTGCTCAACCTGCTAGGTTGGTTTGACCCTGCTGACACCCCACACCTGGAACACCCTCAGGCTACGCCCTCCCCACCCGCTCCTTCCCAAAGCAGGAACTTCTGTGGCCGCAGCTGGTCTGGGGGCCCCAGCCGTGGGGGGTCCGGGCCTTTGGGATATCCTCCTTAGTCTCCAGAGAGCATGGCTTTGAGGAGCTGGGCTTGACCCTCCTGGGCCTCCAGGCAAAGCCTCAGTCCCACCAGCTTCCAGGGTGAGGGCAGGTGCACAGCCACCGCGGGAGGCAGGCATGTCCGGGGAGCCGGGTCTGTGACTGGGGAGATCACATGGAGGGTCGAGGCCAACTTTCCACATATAAACATTCGGCCATGACGTCCCCTCACAGAGGCCCAGGGAGGGTCAGGGATTCTGCTGTGAATGCTGGCCCAGCAGGTGACACACCACAGCTCAGCCCCTTTGTTCCAGGGCCATGAGAGGCTGGCTTCATGGATGAATGAACCCCAGGCCCACCTGGAGGCTGCATCCTGGCTATCCCAGCCCCAAGATGGGGTGGGGTCAAAGGGCACAGGCACAGTTGGACCCAGGTGTTGGAGTCCCTTCCACTCTCTGCAAGCTATGACATCAGACAAACTGCTTCACTGCTCTGTGCCTCAGTATCCCCATGTGTATAGCACATGGCACTGGTACAGGTTGTTGTGAGCATTCACTTCTCTGATGCCAATGAGAGAGATTTGTAGCCCATTGAGTGGGGGCCACCAGGGCACCAGATGGGGATTTGAGAGCGTACAGGCGTGCCCACATTCTGCCTCAGACTGCAGGTGAACAGGTTCGCATACGTGTGCATGCACAAACATGTACACATCCACGTGCCCACGCCGGCAGCTGTCCCACACTCCCCTTTTGCCACTGTCCCGCTGGTCTATGTGTGCCCACAGATCCTGCCCCGCTGGGTGTGCCCCGCTGCACAGGCACACACACATCCCTCCTGTCCCTTGCTCACACTCACAGTCCCTCAGTGTCCCATGCCCCAGCCCCAGGGTGTCTTGCTTTGCATTTTGTCCCCTGCCCCTTTTTTCTGACACACGCTTCTGTCTGTCGTGCACGTCTTCCTGAGGGAGTTTGCCCTAGGCTTAAGGGTTTGAACAGCTTCAGAGAAACAGGAACTGGCCAGGCGCAGGACCAAAGCTCCTTCTTCCTGCTGCCATGGCCTGGGCCTCAGTGGGGGTCCCTGAAAGCCAAGGCCACCCCACCTCTCCTCCTGTTAGTGGCTGATGTTCCATCTACCTGTGCTGGGCACCCTGTTGGCTCTCCGCCCAGCAGCTGTTCTGGGATGTGTCTCCAGGCGCCCCTCGAGGAGACCCCTGCTTTCTGCAAGGAATGCCAGTCACAGCCTCTTTGCTACTGTCCTGTGGGCCCACTGGGCTTGGAAATGCGGGCCTCACTGACCAGGCGAGTCCTGTGTGCAGACTCCTGTGCGTCCGGCTGCATGCACAGCACTGATCAGGTGGACAGATGCCTCTCGGGGGAGGACCCTGATGCGCAGCTGCCACCTCCCAGCGGCCCCTGTGATGATGCTATGGTGACTTCTGCAGGGACTAAGGCTGTCCATCCCATCCTGGTGCCCAGCCCAGAGCCTGGTCTGTGGGAGGCCAGTGAGGAACAAAACCCACCCACCTTAAACATGACTGCTCCGCCCAACCAGGGCTGTCCAAGGCACAGAGTCTTGCTGACCAGCCTGCAGCAGACACAAGACCAGAAGCCTCATGCCCGGGCTCTGGGCTCCCCAGGGTGAAGCCACCAGAAGCTGTGCAGGCCCTGGGCATAGTCTGTCCTGGCCGTGTGTGGAGCCCTCCAGAAGGCCTTGTGCTCCTCTGGGCCTCACGTATCTGTCCTGACGAAGAGTCCAGGGGCCCTCCCTCCCCTCGTCGCCATGAGTGGGGTGTGGTGGAGGGGCCGGGGCCTCAGCTCAGAAGCCAGAGGGCTGGGCTGGAATGCTGGCTCCAACCTTGGCCGCTGGGAAGCACTGGGCTCTACTTTGGTCCCCTCACCTGTACAGTGGGAACACCAGCAGTACCCACCTAAGGGGCCCTGGGAGGGGAGGACTAATGGGTGGCCCTGGCTGAAGTGGTGCCACACAGAGGCTCCGGGAAGGCTGGCCTGCTATAGGAGGTGCCGACTTGGATGGGCTGGAGGGTCTTGATCCCCCATTCAGGTGGCTCCAGGACACTCATCTGCCTCTGGACCTGATCATAATCCTGGGGTCCCCTGAATAAGGTCTCTGCTTATCCCTGGCGGCTCCTTCAGGAACCCTGTGCTCCGTCCCAGGACTCTGCCCACATTGGGTGGGAGGAGCCTTCACCTCGAGCCTTAGTCTCCTCATCCGTGACAGGGAATGCAGCCCGACCGGCCCACAGGGCTTGCAGGAGGGTGTGATATGCCCTCCATAAAGCGGGCAGCGATGAGACGGCAGCAATGAGACACAAGCTCTTCAGCCCAAGGCCAGAGCACCCCTGAGAGTGAGCTCCTTCCAGAAGCTTCTCAGGCTCCCTGAAGCTGCTGGGGAACTACAAGCGTTCTGTCTGGGTCACCTAGCATGACACCCCGGGAAGCACAGCCCCAGCTCTGACTGAGCTCTGGGGGTGACAGTGGGCTCTCGCATCAACACGTGGCAGTCCCTCGATATCGAACCCAGAACGGTGAAGAAAAACAAAGAGACAAGAGCCGGCCCCGGTCCTGAGACCGGCCAGCCTTCGGCATGGACCCCGGCAGGGCCCCGTGGCGTGGCTGCTGCTACATCACCCCCCGGGGGATGTGGAGGCCCTGGGGCTGCTGAGCAAGCTGCACGTGGTGCCTGCCATGCCTGGGTCTGAGCCCCCCGCCACCTGCTGTGGCCCCGACACACATAGGACATCATGTGGTTGACAGAGGATTCTACTCCCAGGGGCTCTGCCGACCCTATAACCAACCCCCACCATGAGGGGCGGCAAGGACAGGATCAGCCCACTTTGTGAATGGAGAAACTGAGGCCCAGGGACGTGAAGGGCACACGGGGACTGGACTCTTGGCCAGGAGGTATGGGGCAGGCAGGGTCTCTGCAGACGGAGAAGATAGAAAGGCATTCCGCGCTGAAGGAGCAGCACTGCAAAAACAGCAAGGCCTGGAGACCCTCTAAGGCTGCCAGCCCCTTGGAGGGCCACAGCCACAGAAGGCGGGGGTGGGGTGGTGGGGGCAAGGAGAGAGGGCCTGGGGTCAAAGGTCATTCACACTCTGGCCTCTTTGCACACACTGTTCCTTCAGTCAGATGCTGCCCAGCCTTGCCCAGCTCGCATGCCCTCCAATGTAAACTAAAACGCAGCACCCCTCCCAAAGGCTTTCTTGGCCATTCCTATTCCAGAGCAGGAACAAAGGCGCTGGGGGCTGGGTGCGGTGGCTCACGCTTGTAATCCCAGCACTTTGGGAGGCCGAGGCGGGTGGATCACGAGGTCGGGAGATCGAGACCATCCTGGCTAACGTGGTGAAACCCCATCTCTACTAAAAATACAAAAAATTAGCCAGGCGAGGTGGCGGGCGCCTGTAGTCCCAGCTACCCGGAGGCTGAGGCAGGAGAATGGCGTGAACCCGGGAGGCGGAGCTTGCAGTGAGCTGAGATCGCGCCACTGCATTCCAGCCTGGGCGACAAAGTGAGACTCCGTCTCAAAAAAAACAAAAAAAAACAAAAAAAAACAAAGGCGCTGGGACCAGCTCAAGACACGGATACCCCGATAGACTTACTGGAGACAGTGGGGACTTGGAGGCCAGGGAGGACAAGGGGCGGGGACAAGGAGCGGTGGAGGAGGGGAAGCTTTGGTTGGAGCAAGCAGCCCGAGGTCCAGCTCTACTTTTGCCTACCCCGCCGTTAGGCAAGTCCAGCCCTGCAGGAGTGCCCTAAGCACTGAAGATATTTCCCCAGTTTGCCAGCTTTCACCCCGGAGCTCAGCAGATGGCCGTGACTGCTTACTGGGGGATCTCTGGCAGCTTGCTTCCCACAAAGCTCCTTCTAGGGCTCAGGGTTTCCTTCGGGGTTTCCTGCTACAGTAAGAACTCATGTGAGCTACATCACACCCATTTCACAGGTGGGCACAGAGAGATGCCTGCCAGGGCGCACAGCTAGACAGCAGCAGGCTGACCTGAGAATATGCCGAGCTGAGAATATGCCAACCGGGGGTGGGGCAGCCTGGCTGGAGGTGCCAGGGCAGCTCCTCAGGCGGGGTGGGACCTGGAGAAGACACACCAATACCCCTGTGGGCACCTGAGGTCAATTAATCGAGGAGGAGGAGGTCGAGGAGGAGGAGGCCGAGGAGGAGGAGGCTGTTGCAAGGGCCTAGATTTTGAAATGTAGCTGTGACAGTCGTCCTGGTAAACTTGGTTTGCCCCACCAGGCTGGGAGCCACTTTCTCCTGAAGCTTCCCTCTCCAGGGAGGGCTGCAGCCCCCGGCCCACATTGAAGCAGGGGTCCCAGCCCTCTTCGTCTGTGAAATGGGGGAGCGTCTTCTTTCTCCATCTGTGAAATGGGGGAGCGTCTTCTTTCTCCATCTGTGAAATGGGGGAGCGTCTTCTTTCTTCATCTGTGAAATGGGGGAGCGTCTTCTTTCTTCATCTGTGGAAATGGGGGAGCGTCTTCTCTCCATCTGGCAGAATGGGAGGCGTCTTCTTTCTTAAATCTGTGAAATGGGGGAGGGTCTTTACTTTCTGGTCTGGCAGAATGGGGGAATCTTCTCTCCATCTGTGAAATGGGAATCTTCTTTCTTCATCTGTAGAATGGGGCGTCTTCCTTCACATCACAAATGGGGGAGGGTCTTCTTTCTCATCTGTAAGAATGGGGAAGCGTCTTCTTTCTCCATCTGTAGAATGGGGAATCTTCTCTCATCTATGGGGAATCTTCTTTCTTCATCTGTGAAATGGGGAGGACGTCTTCTTTCTTCGTCTGTGGGAATGGGAGAAGTCTTCTTTCTTCATCTGTGAAATGGGGGGAGCGTCTTCTTTCTTGGGGTGTTACGGGTTGAATTGCAACTCCCCACATTCAAATTGAAGTCCTTAGAATGTGACCTTATTTGGAGGGAGTCTCTACAGAGGTAATCAAGTTAAATAAGGTCATGGGAGTGGCCCTAATCCAATGTGACTGTGTCCTTAGAAAAAGGGAGATTTGGAGACAGGTGTACTTGCATGAAGGGAGAGGGGCGGCCCTCTACAGAAACCAGGAGTAGGCCTGGCTGGAGGCCACCTCCCTCTGGCCCTCGGAGGGACCCGGCCTGCTGACACCTTGATTTCTGGACTTCCTGGCCTCCAGGCTGGGGCAATAAATGCCTGTGTTTCAAGCATCCCGGGCGAGGCAGTGGAACTGTTCAACAGCCCAGCAGATGACAGAAGTTGTGCAGTTGTTTAAGATGTGTGAGGCCACGGGCACGCCCAGCAGGCAGGAGCCTCGGTAAGTGTGAGTGACTCCTTCACGTTAAGAACACGGCACATAGCCAACAAAACAAGACAACACCAAGATCAGGTGTGAGGTGGGCGGGAAAAGCAGGCCTCGTAGTTGACCTCTGGGTCCGGGGGCTGGGGGTGGGCACCAGGCATCATGACGGATAGGAGCACAGCTGAAGGCTGGGACCCTCAGGGGACACACTTAGTCCCTCTGTGCTTCGGTTTCTCCCTTGGCCAATAGCACCCACCCAAGGGGTTGGAGGATTACCTAAGGCAGGGGTTGGCCAACTCCTTCGGGAAGGGCCCAGGGAGTAAATCTTTTCTCTTTTGTGGGCCACGAGGTCTGTGTTGTAAGACTCACCTCTGCAGCTGCAGTTTGTGAGCAGCCTTAGAGCAGATGTAAAGGAGTGGGTGTGGCTGGCTTCCAACAAAACTTGATTTGTGGACACTGAAAATAGAACTTCATATAATATTCTCATTCTTTGGTTTTCATTTTGTTTGTTTGTTTTTTGAGACAGGGTCTCGCTCTGTCACCCAGGCTGGGGTGCAGTGGTGCGATCTTGGCTCACTGCAGCCTCCACCTCCGGGGTTCAAGCAATCCTCCCACCTCAGCCTCCTTGGTAGCTGGGATTACAGGTTCGCGTCACCACGCCCAGCTAATTTTTGTATTTTTAATAGAGACGGGGTTTCACCATGTTGACCAGGCTGGTCTTGAACTCCTGACTTCAGGTCATCTGCCTGCCTCAGCCTCCCAAAGTGCTGGGATTACAGGTGTGAGCCACTGCACCTGGCCCCTTCTTTAGTTTTCTTCTCAACCATTTAAAAATGTAAAAACCATTTTAGATTGCAGTCCTACAGAAACAGGTGGCTGGCCAGCTTTGGTCTGAAAGCCAGCCCTGCCCTAGGTGAAGAGGCCCTCTCAGCACAGCACTGGGAGGCGCCAGGCTGGACCTGCTTGATCACCTTCGGGCCCAGTGCAGGGCTGGTGCTCAGGAAACACTTTTTCTGTTTCTTTCAGAATTCACCAGCTCTGTTCAGGAGGGTGGCCAGCTTGGTGACCTGGACATTTAATCCTCCAGCCAAAGCTTCCTTCTGTGCAGCAGCCCCGAGGGAGCTGTCTAGATGACCTCGCTTGAGCTGAGTGACTGCCTGGGACGTGGGTCCCGTGAGTGTGGGTCCTGTTTCACAGATGAGCAAACTGACCTCCGAGGCAAGTTACCTGAGCCCAGCACCGTGCCCCGCCTCTTGAGCCCAAGCCAGTGGAGTAGAGGCAGGGGCTGCTGGGGGTGGACAGGGGAGGTGGGCATGGGAGCACTGAAGAAAGGGTGACACTCCAGGCATCTGTGAAAGCCCAGAGGACATCCCCAGACAAAGGAGGAAGCAGGGTTAGGGAAGGGCACTCCTAGCGAAGGAGCAGCTTACGGGGACCCAGCAGTGGGAGGAGATGTGGCCCCACAGGGTCAGCCGGAAGGTGGGGTTGGCGGGCAGAGGTGAGACTGAGTCCTGGGAGAAGTCCACACTGGATACGGGAGACTTTCCCCAGACCCGATGGGCTTTATTTAAGCAAGGGACGGACGGGTGTCAATTAGATTGGAGACACTCCCTCTGTCAGAGACAGCACTCTCTAATAGAAATCTCATGCCAGCCTTGTGAATAATTTCTAATTTTCTAGTAGCCACGTTAGGAAAAGGGAAAAAGAATTTGATGCAAATTATTTTAATAAAATATTTTATGGAATCTAATATATCCAATATATTATCTCAACGTGTCATTCATATAACAAAGTATGAATAGGGTATTTCACATTGTCTGTCTCATACTACGTGGGGACGTATTCCACGCTTACTATACAACTCAGTTCGGACTAGCTGCACCTCACGTACTCAGAAGAGACTCAGGTTGCAGTCTTGGATGACACAGATGTGGACATCGGGCTGTAGTGGCCAGAGTAGAGGCAGGGAGGCCCTTTTCCAGGGCAGGAATGATGGTGCCTGGCCTGGAGCTGTGGCAGGATTCCTGGCCCTCCCCTCAGATGCCAGCCCATCACAGCCTGCACAGGAGGGGAGGGGCAGGCCTGGGCTCTGCGGCATCCCTGGGGGGCAGGTCACAGGGCAGCTACCCTGCCCCAGTCTCCTCCCTGACCCTGCTGGTGTCTGCCCAGACAGCCAGCATCCCCATCCCACTGGGCCAGCTCCCGGCCCTGCCCTACCCCCAACTCCAGACTCATGTCAGGCTTCCTGTCCCAGCCGGAGGGTGACCCGAGGCCTGACCCCAGAGGCCCAGGCGATGAGCCCGGAAGGAAGGCCGCCTCCTTGATGCAGCCACAGCAGGCGCGGCTGGGGCTTCCCCAGGGACTCCCTCGGGAAGCACTTCACACTTTGTTGGGCGCTCAGCCAAGGCGGCCCCCAGCTGCGGCAGGAGGCGAGAGCCTCTGAGGCAGGGAGGACATGCACCTGCGCCTGAGCCCATGAGGGGCTCCCCCCCACAGCGTGGGGTCTCTGGAAGTGCCAGGGTTGCCCCCACTAGACAGCCAGGGTTCTCAGGGAACACAGAGCAGGCAAGCAGGCCAGCTCCTGCTTCAGCCTCGGCCCCTGTCTGCACCTGGGGCAGCAGAGGACAAGTGTAGGAGCAGATCCTAGCTGCCTGCCTGGTGAGGACCTTCACCTCTGGGACTCCCGCTGCTCCTCTGTGAAAATGGAGGTATCAGGGTGTTCACCCCTCCTAGGGCCAGCATGAGATGGCAGTGAGTGCACGTGGTCCCTAAAGGAGAGCGGTCCACAGCCACAAAGGAAGGTGTCAGGCCCACCTCCTCATTCCTGGGATGTGGCCTCTTCTCACCTGGGCTGAACTCTGCTCCCAGGACTCAAAGCCTGAGCTGCTGTGGAGGTTAACTCACTCCTGCTCCACGTCCATCTTCTGAATCCGTTCCCCAGACCCTCCAACCTGCCCTCTGCGCCGGCCCTAGGGTGCCTGCTTCTCCTTCCCTCTTCCTCTTCTTCTCACAAATATGGGCCGAGCTCCTGCTAGGATATGGGGGTCCAGCTGGAAGGGACAGAGACAGAACCCTGCCCTCCGGGAGCTGACAGGCTGTGGCAGACACTAATCAAATGAACAGATCACAAACTGTGACTGTCTCTAGCAGAGACACCTGGATGGCCTTGGAGGAGCACGTAGCAGATGGATGGGGGTCCCTGCTGGTGGGCAGGGCACCTTGCACCACTCACTCCGTCCCACGGCCTTGCTTTCCCGCAGAGGGTGTGTCCTCTGCGCACGTTCAGGGCTCCGTCCCTCTGCCCAGTGCCTCTGCAGGCTACACCTTCTGTGCTGGGCCTCTGGGCATAGTTACCAGGCAGCCAGGGCTGGGGCCGGCCCTTGGCCTTAGCTCAGACCCAGGGAGGATCGAGAGGGAGTCCGGTGTGGCCGTACACCTGGGCACCTGCTTCAGAATCCAGGGCCTCCGGAAAGAAGTGGCTTTGGTCTTGCCAATGCCTTTCCTCTGTTTTCAGCTGGGAATTAAGCTGGGGAGCAGCAGGAGGGGCAGCATTTGCTGGCGCTGGTGCAGGAGGTTGCGGGCAAGAAGAGTCGAGGTCAGGTCCCTGCCTGGGTCGCCTGTGGGCTAGAGGTGTAGAAGCCCGCGGGGACGCAGAGGGCAGCCGGGCACGCTGGGCTTGCTCCCCTCAGGAAGTTCCTAATTTGGGCCCCCTGCTCTTCCTTGGTCAGGTGGGCCCCACGCCCTCGGCTGTGATCCTGCAGACTCCTGCGTCCTGGTGTGTCCCCGCTCCATCTTCTCCCTGCCCTCGGCCTCTCTCCCAGCCCCTGGGAGCTGGGATTTTTGCTTCCAATTTCAAGTATATCAGACTCTATTCTGTCCCCACTCTCCTATCCCAAGTTGTCTTTTGCCTTTCTGGGAAAATAAAGTGGCAGAAGAGTGAACCCACGGCAATGGGACAGGCCTCCTCCGCGGGAGCAGCATCTCGAAGGGGCTCCACCAAGCCTTCGAAGCCCAGACGAAGCTGGGGTGGGGGCACTGGCTGGAAGCTTAGGGGAGGGGGAGCCCTGCAGGACTTCGCTCCTATGCCCGTGTGGCCAGGGGTACCTACTTGACCTCTGGGTTTACGCTGAGGGCTGTGCGGCCAAGGACCCAAGCTGGGCATGTCCAGGATGTGTGGAGGAAGGAAGGGAGTCTGGGAAAGGATGCGGACGAGAGGTGGGTGCTGGGCCAGCACCTGCTTCTGCTCTTAGCCTCAGGACTGTCTATGGAAGTGGGAGTAATTCTCTGCTACGTGGGCCCTGCAGCCAAGGTCTGGGCAGAGGCATCAGGGAACAGAGCAGTGGCGCCACCACGCTGGGAGATGCTCAGGCCAGGACCAAGCAGAAAGGGGGGCTCCCCATAAACTCCCTGAGAGGAGGGGAGCACTTTACCCCGAAAAGAATGGACGGCAACAGGTCATCTATCCCGAGGGCCCATAACTGCTCCACCTGTCCTGGTGACTGCCGGGGGGAGAGGCCATGGGCCTCAGGGCCTTTGTGGAGCTTCCTGTACCCCTGAATGCTGTCACAGTGCCTGAAACCCCATCACTGGGGCCTTATTGCTCTGGTCCTGTAACACTTCTTGATTTTCCAGTGTTAAGCATACAGTCATGAGCTGTTGCAGAAGCTGATACGTACTGAGGGTGATCTGCATAGCAGGCTTTGTGTTGAGCCTTTTGGTTTATTTTTTACATGTCTTGTTTATGCAGGATAAATCCTAGTAACTCATTTGCAGAAAAGAAAGCAGCAGCTCAGGGAGGTTAGGTAAGTTGCCTAAGGTCACCCAGCTTGTGGCAGAAGCAGGATGGAGCCCCGCCTATGTGATGATGGGGCCAGGAGCACCGTGATCATCTTTAGAGCCCACCCCTAACCCAGGTGGGGGGAGCAGGTCCCTGTAAGCAGGCTGGGTGAAGCCAGGCAGCTGACGGAGAGGGAGGGAGGCTGCCCTTGGGCTTCCGCAGTTCTGGATTCGAGCTCTGCTCAGTCACAATGGGCTGTGTGCCCTTGAGCAAGTTACTTCACCTCTCTGAGCCTTGGTGTCCTCTTATCAAATGGGATACTAAGATATAATTCAAAAATATGTTCTTGAGAATTCAATGGGAAGATCCTGCCAGAGTCTGGAGCCTGTCTATTTAGTTTGACAATAAATAATTGGGCTAGTGTTTACACTGATCTCTAGCAAAGGGGGCACAGAGCAGGGAATGGTGTTCCGGTAGGGCTGAAGTGCGCCCCTGGGCATCGGGGTGACTGTTCCAGCACCTGCCTTTAGGTTTACAGCCCTCCCTGAGAACTAGAAAAATCCCCTCTGAGCAGATGCCATCCTTGGGCTCATGGGCTTGGCATCTGGTTTAGCCCCTCAAAAGAGATTCCTACCCAGTTCTCTTTTCTAGGCCCAGAAGAATGGCATTTCTGGACCATCCGGAGCATTTGGTTCATCTCCCCTGCTGATGCACAAAGAGCCAGGCTTCCAGAGAAGGAGGGTGGGACAGGGTGTTGCAGGCAGAGGGAAGGGACACTGTAAAGGATCATCGGTGAGACAGAGCAGGCCAGGAGGGCTGCCGGAGCAAGCAGCATCTCAACTGGACCTGTGGAGGGCAGGGGGTGAGCAGGTGAAGGAGGAGATGGGTGGAGAGAGTGCACCTGGGGACAGGCCTGGAGGTGGGAGGGAGGGGCTGGAGCCAGAGAAAGGGGTGGCTGGTGGAGGGAGGTGAGGCTGGAGGGGCTGGGCCTGGTGCTTTGGATGAAGCCAGGTCACTGCAAAGATGAAATGTGATAGCACTTGGCAAAGGAAGCAAAGTCCATCACCATGAGACCAGCCCCCAGTCCTTCCCTGGAATTTATTTAGGAAAAGACCTAGAGAAGTCAAGATGGGGCCTGGAAGGGATGGGATCAGGGTCTGTGGGAAGCAAGTTCATGTCTTTGCACCAAAGATGGACAGGAGTGTGGGAGGGAAGAGGAGGAGGAAGCAGCAGAGGAAAGCGTGAAGGGAGGGGTGAGAGAAAGGGCTGGAGGAAAGCCTGGGGTTGTGTGCAGGGACCCACGGAGGACACAGGTGGGTGAGACCGCAGGCAGGCCATGACCAGCCCCGATCCCATGGCAGAGGCAGCCAAACCCTTTCCCAGAGATGTTTACAGAGACCTGGAGGCGGGGAGTTTGGTCTTTTTCAGACACAAAATTCCTTCTGTGACTGAGGGTAAGTGTCTTAGCCTCCTGCCTCAGTTTCTTCATTGCATAACAGGACTGTCTCAGTGCCCACCCTCAGAGTGTGAGGGCTAGATGAGGATATGCACGTGCAGTAGGATGCCACCTGTCCCGTGAATGTCTACATGTCATGTGCCTCGGCCCTCAGGATCCAGGACAGGTCTGGCTGTGGTGGGTGCTGGATGGATGCTGGGGAAGGGAGGGACAGTCACTGCATGCCAACCTCTGCCAAAATGGGGAGCCCTGGGGGCAGGAAGGACTTCTGGGAGGAGGAGAGCTGGCAGTTTGGGAAGATTTAGATGGGGAGAAAGTGGGGCAACGGCCTGGGAGTGGGAAGTCTGGGAAAAGATGTCCTGGCAGGGTGGAGGGGAAGGGAAGTTATGATGGTAGTGGGGAAAAGCATCTGCCCAGGAGTCAATGGTGCAAACACAGTGTGAGAGAGTGTGTGTGTGTGTGTACGCCCGTGTGCACACACACCTCCTGCCAGTCTTCTACCTCCACCGCTTTCCCAGCCTCCTCACCAGAGCCCTGGGGCTCAGCTCAGGCCCTTATCCCCAGCCCCACCCGACCCCAGGCTTCCCAACCACAGGCCAAGACCCCGGCAAATGCACAGCCCCTCATCCCTCTCTGTCCCAGCCCCACTGCTCTCCCAGAGTCTGCTGCCATCCCCTCTCTGACCTCCAGGCCTTGGGTCCTCCCCACCCTCCTGTTGCCACCCAGATGCCCCAGCCTCCTGTGGACTGTTGGGGTCTCCCAGTGGCCCCTGCACTCCTGTCTGCATGGCTCTTGTCCACTCTGCCTGGCTGACACCTCCGGCTGTCTGAGGCTGCTCAAATGCCCAGCACCCCACACAGCCGGCACCTCCTCTGCGGACCGCAGCCTGGGAGAGAGGGGAACCCATGGGCCTGTGAGTCTTTCCGATCCTGGCAAACAGCAGGAGCACGGGAAATATTCTGGAGAGAAATCGCCACCCTCAGCTCCAGTCCCTTGTTTCAGCCTCCTGCTGGGTGCCCAGGAGAGCAGATGTAATGCGGCTTTCCACCCGGCACCTGGTGCCCAGATCTGTGCGGAGCACGCTTGCCAGCCCTGAGGACTCCCACTGACCTGCAGGCTGGGGGTCCAGAGACGGGGCAGCTCGCAGGCAGGGGACGCAGCTCTGACATCCTCAGGGGCTGGAGCTGGGGCCAAGAGGTCATGGAGCTGCAGCACAAGGACTCATTGGGCACTGGCACTGCCCGCTAAAGGCCCCTGGTTGAGACTGTGGGTAGGGCCAGGGCTCAGATTATGATTGAGGTCAGGGCTCGACGTGTATCAGGAATGACCAGGGCCGAGGCTCAGGACGTAATAGAGCTCAGGGTGCTTTCTGAAGTTAGGCCTCTTAGTAACCATCTTCAGCTGGATCTTGCTGGACCAGAAGCCAAAGCTTTGACCCAACAGGTGCACCCTACCTGGGCCCTGGAGGGGCAGGCCAGTCATTCTTGAGTGCCATCCTTTTGCCCATGTTTTAAGCCTCCTGTTGACAAGGATCTGGACACAGGATTACATTCCAAGTCCTTGCTCAAAGCCTGAGCCATCTCCACCCCATCAGTTATCTTGGTTGAGTCCCTGTCCCTGACCTGGCCTTCCCTGCAGATCCTCCAGGCTCCCTCCCTAATCCCACCCCTCTGCACACACCTGGGCCAGGACGTGGGCAGTCACAGCTGACAGATTGTTTAGGGGACCAGAAAGCCGGTGGGTGTGCAGCAGACGCCTGTGTGGACATGTGCACACGCACTCTCATGCCTGCTTCCAGGCAGGAAGACCGGGGGCTGCAGGTGGGCAGCGGCAGGTGGTGGTGGTCCTTGGTCAGGGTGTGGGTCCAGTTTGTCTTCAACTTGGTGCTGGGAAGTGGGGTTGGGGAGGGTGTGAGGCATCCTGGGGTCCTTGGTGGGTTAGACTCCTGAAACCCAGCAGGTTTCTTATGTCTCTGAGCCTCAGTTTCCCTTTCTTATAGCTTGGGAAGAAGAGAATGGCATCTCCCCAGGTTCCTATGTGGATGACACAGATCAGCATGTGAATGGTGTCCTCACTGTCCCTATCTGGCCGCATGCCCCTGCCTGTCTCTCCTTCTCCCTGGAGCCCATGTTTGGGACTTCCACATTTGGTCCCTGAGCCTTCATGGAGTAGCTCCTCGTGGAGAACCCTGGGCCAGGTGCAGCAGGGAGTCGGGGGACAGCAGATGGAGTCCCTGGGCTCACAGGGCCCTGGGAAAGAGTATCAACTTGGATGGTGACCATCCAGCAGGGCCACAGCTGAATGGAGGTGAGGACGAGGGCCCACAAGCCTTGGGGTACAGTGGCTGCCTCTGCTCAGAGAGAGCTTCCCAGACCACATAGCGGCCCAGCTGTGTGTTGAAGGAGGCATAGAAGCTCTCCTGAGGAAAGGCCAGGGAAACAGAGGGAACAGCAAGTGCAAAGGCCTGGTACGGAAGTAAGCAGTGACTGCAGCGAAGGCCTGGTACAGAAGTAAGCAGTGACTGCAGTATTGCTTGGGAGTGGTGAGCAAGAAGCAATGCATCAGGCAGGCTGACCCCAGCCAGACGGGGAAGGACCTGGGTCCCTGCTGTGGGTGGTGAGTCCCATACATGTTCCTGAGGCCCACCCTGTCATCCTGCAGGGAGCACGCTGATCCCAGACAGGGTGCCCAGCCCATGCTGTGCTGTGCCACAGGGGAAGCCCGGCGTGATAGAGAGCAGTGTCTTAGATCCAGCTCCACCCTAAGGCTGCAGCCCAATCCAGGCCAGGTCCTTCCACTCAAGACTCCAGCCTCAGCTCTCTTGGACTTCAGGGTGACATCACCAGGGAGTTGGGGGTCTTCTGTGATCCTCCTACGAATGCTGCTTCTTCTCCTTCTTCTTCTTCTTCTTCTTCTTTTTTTATTTTTAGAGACAGGATCTTGCTGTGTTGCCCAGGCAGGAGTGTGGTGGCACGATCACAGCTTATTGCTGCCTCGACATCCTGGGCTCAAGTGATCCTCCTGCCTCAGCCTCCCAAGTAGCTGGTACTACAGGTGTGTGCCACTAGGCATGGCTAATTTTAAAAAATTATTAATAGAGACAAAGTCTCCTATGTTTCCCAGGTTGGTCTTGAACTCCTAGGCTCAAGCAATCGTCCCGCCTCAGCCCCCTGAGTAACTGGGTCTATGGGTGGGCACCACTATGCCTGGCTAATTTATTTATTTATTTTTGTAGAGATGGAGTCTCACTATGTTTCTCAGGCTAATGTTGGACTCCTGGGCTCAAGCGATCTGCCTGCCTCAGTCTCCCAAAGTACTGGGATTACATGTGTCAACCACCATGCCACTTCTGTATTATTATTATTATTATTATCTGAGATGGAGTCTTGCTTTGTCACCCAGGCTGGAGTGCAGTGGCACGATCTCAGCTCACTGCAACATCCACCTCCCAGGTTCAAGTGATTCTCCTGCCTCAGCCTCCCAAGTAGCTAGGACTACAGGTGCGTGCCACCACACCCGCTAATTTTTTGTATTTTCAGTAGAGACAGGGCTTCACCATGTTGGCTGGCTTTGAACTCCCAACCTTAAGTGATCCACCCATCTCGGCCTCCCAAAGTGCTAGAATTAGAGGCGTGAGCCACCATGCCCAGCCTGTTTTATTATTATTATTATTTAATTTTATTTATTTATTTATTGAGACAGGGTCTTGCTCTGTTGCCCAGGCGGAGTGCAGTGGTGCAATCTCGGCTCACCACAACCTCTGCCTCCTAGGTTCAAGCAATTCTCCAGCCTCAACCTCTTGAATAGCTGGGATTACAGGTGTCTGTCACCACGCCCGACTAATTTTTGTTTTTTTGTTTTTTTTTTTTTTTTTTGAGACGGAGTCTCACTCTGTCCCCAGGCTGGAGTGCGGTGGCTGGATCTCAGCTCACTGCAAGCTCAGCCTCCCGGGTTTACGCCATTCTCCTGCCTCAGCCACCCGAGTGGCTGGGACTACAGGCGCCTGCCACCTCGCCTGGCTAGTTTTTTGTATTTTTTAGTAGAGACGGGGGGTTTCACCATGTTGGCTAGACTGATCTCGAACTCCTGACCTCAAGTGATCTGCCCGCCTTGGCCTCCCAAAGTGCTGGGGTTACAGGCGTAAGCCACTGCCAGCCTCACTTCTATTTTTCAAATGGAGGGTGATGCTTAACCCAAGAGTAGACGCTGTCAGGCCGAAACAGCTGTCCTGGTCCTTGGCTGGCTTTCCTGAGGCCCTGAGTGTCATAGGGCCTTGTGACTTCCTCTGTGAACTGGAAAACAGCCCCCCACTCCAGTCCCTGCCCGGCTAGGCTTGCCTGAGCAGAGTAGAGGTGAGAAGCAGGAAAGATCCAGAAGCCTCAGAGCTGTGAACGGTGGCCAGCCCCGTGATTGACATGTCAGCCGCACTGATAGCATCGCTTCAACTCGCCAGACTCTCCCTCTCCCGGTTTGTCCACTATTCAGTTTGGAAATAAGGTTGTGCCCTTAGTCATACCTTGATTAGAAGGGAGACGCCTCTGCCTGCCCTCTCTCTTCTGTTCTGCCTCCTCTGCCGAATGTTCAGGAGCTCCTCATTCAAAAGACCATCAGATAAAATGTTTGCTAAAGATAACACTGTGAAGCATTTAGAGATACCTTGCACCAGCATACTTCTTAAATACTTGTTAAAAACGAGAGCACACCCCAAATAGAGTTTCATAGAATATACCTTTTTTATTTTTCATTTTTTTTTTTAGATGGAGTCTCTCTCTGTTGCCTAGGCTGGAGTGCAGTGGCGCGATCTCAGCTCACTGCAACCTCCGCCTCCCGGTTTCAAGTGATTCTCCTGTCTCAGCCTCCTAAGTAGCTGGGATTACAGGCATGCGCCACCACGCCAGGCTAATTTTTGTATTTTTAGTAGAGACAGGGTTTCACCATGTTGGTCAGGCTGGTCTTGAACTCCTGATCTCAAGTGATCTGCCCACCTTGGCCTCCCAAAGTGCCGGAGTTACAAGCGTGAGCCACCGTGCCTGGCCTCTTTTTTTAAATCCAGTTTTTATTCAGCAGAATGTTCCAAAAGATCCAGGGGGTAACCTGTGGGCAAAGTCCCTGAGCCCTGGTTGGGGTGCCCTGGGAGGGGTCGTCTTCCTCCGACACCCATCTCATGTGGGCTCTGGGTGCCCAGTGCCACATTCCCTCCCCCCACACCCATCTTGTGTGGGCCCTGGGCACCCAGCACCAAGTTCCTTCCCCCCACACCCATCTTGTGTGGGCTCTGGGCACCCAGCGCCAGGTTCCTTGCCCCCACACCCATCTCGTCTGGGCTCTGGGCACCCAGCACTGGGTTCCTCCCCCAGGCCTTGAGCCTGACTTTGCAGCTCCTGCTGTCCCAGGGCAGGTGGTGGTGGCCACCCAGCCCTCATCCAGCCCTGAGTCCTGTGTGGAAGGCGATTCCTCCCATCTTACAGGGGAGGACACAGAGGCTGAGCGTGGTCACAGCTGAGGCCCCAGAGCAGCATCTGAGCTGCAGGCTGGCCACCCCCCTACCCTGCTGCACCCCCACATTCCACTCACAGACCTTCTTCCTGCTGAACGCGGCTGGGCCCTGATGCCTCTGTGCCTTGGCCCGCAAGGCACCTTCTGCTCACACAGCTGTCCCTCCAGGCCCCATAGGGCTGCAGACCCAGGCCTACCCAGCCACAAGCCTGGCAGCGAGGGGAAACAAAAGGGTTAAGGGGCCGTCCAGGGCTGGGAAGGGCCTTGCTCCACCTCACTCTCCTCCATTCCCTGTGTGGGCCTCAGTCTCCCATTCTGTGAAATGACCCATTTGGGCCACAGGGTCCCCAAGTCCTCTTGGCTTGGGGGGATTCCCTCTGCTGTCTGTTCCAAGAGGAGGGGCCACACTGGTCCTTGAGGCCCCCGAGGCCCAGTGAGTCTGCAGTGAGACCTCCCTGGAGGTCTATATCAACAAAAAGTCAAACTCCCTAAAGTATTTGAGACATTTATTCTGAGCCAACGATGAATGGCTGGTGGCCCATGACAGCCCCAGGAGACCCTGAGACCACGTGCTCAAGGTGGTCAGGCCACAGCTAGGTTTCCTACATTTTAGGGGGACACAAGGCATCAATCAATACACATAAGCTGTACATTGGTTACACCTAGACAGGTGGAACACTGGAAGCGGGGATGCTTCCAGGTCATAGGCAGATTGGAAGATTCTCTGATTGGCAGTTGGTTGAAAGAGTTATTGTCAGTAGATAGGAATGCCTGGGTTGAGATACTGGGTTGTGCAGACCAAGGTTTCATCATGCAGATGAAGCCTCCAGGCAGCAGGCTTCAGAGAGAATCAATGGTAGATGTTTCTTATCAGACTGAAAGACCGTTCTGCCAGTAATTCCAAAAGGGAGGACGGATAGCAAGGTGTATCTGGCTCCCGCTTCCCACCACAGCCTGAACTCGTTTTTCAGGTTAACTTTGGAATGTCCTTGGCCAAGAGGAGGGTCCGTTCATTTGACTAGGGGACTTAGGATTGATTTTCTGGTTTCCATATGCAATGGGACTGGGGGAGAGATGGGGTGGGAGCAGCCTGAGGCTCAGCTCTGGCCGAGGAAGCCGCCTCCAGGCATTGGCCAGGTTCTGAGTCCTACAGTGTTACAGCAGGCAGGGAACGGGGACCCACAACCTCCTCCCCTTCCCAAGCCTACAGTGTTACAGCAGGCAGGGAATGGGGACCCACAACCTCCTCCCCTTCCCAAGCCTCAGTTTCCTCATTTGTAAGATGATGCCTGGTGTCCCTCCTCTTTGTAAGGCTCACACAACAGCCTAGGCTCTATTAGGAACAGTGCCAAGGCAGGGGGCCCCCAACAGCTCAAGCAGGCTAAAGCTTGGTGCTGACGGAGTGGGGGAAGCTGGTGGCTTCTCAGGCTCATGACATTGTCCCCGCAGGGTGCAGGGCTATTCCCAGGTGGGGCTGGGGGTGCGTGTGGCCATTGGCAGGAGTCCCCATGTTCTCATCCGTGAGTCAGCGGAGATGGGAACATCAATTTATTTGAGTGGCTAGTGCAGCCGAGTCCTTGGAGGACAAGGAGCTTTTGCCAAGCCTGGGCTGAGAGTGCCAGGGCTTGGGGCAGAGGGACTGTGTCCAGGGACACAGCTTCAAGGGCCCCTGGTTGATGTTCCCAGGGCCTGCTGAGTGCCAGGCCCTGGGACTCAGAGAGGACACCACCTGAAGAAGCTGCCCTAAGGGAGTGCCAGTGGGATGGGGGGTGGGGGCAGAGGAGGGAGCAGGATGTGATGGGTCCGATGTCTCTCGGGGTGCCCAGGTGGGCTGGATTTACAGAGCATGGGCGGCCTGCAGGGCCACGAAGGCGCGGTGGGGGCAGAAGACAGAAGTTGGAGGCAGGGTGGCATGGAGGGTCTTGGGGCAGGCACAGGAGGGTCTCCAGGGTGGTCAGTCTGCTGCAGCCAGCAGAGGCCACTGGAGGGGCCTGGGCTCGGGCTCCAGGTGGAGCTGACCTGGCCCAGAATGGGCAGGTGAGGGAAGGCCACTTCCTGGTGGGCTTGGCTGTCCCCTCACCTGGACCCCATCGCTGGCCTCTTCCTTGCACAGGGTAGATGCTCATTGATGTGGTGACATCTAGCAGGAGGGTGGCCCCGGGCAGTGCTGTGAGCTGGGAGACCTGGGCTGGGATCTCAGCTCTGGGCCCACACACTGGGATGGAGGAGGGTTTACTGCTGTCTCTGAATGGTTGCAGGAAGGCTGAGGGGGCACGTGGCTGATGGGCCAGGCCACTCTGGGCAGAGCTGCTGAGAGTCTGCTCTTCCTCACTGGGGGCACCCAGGGCAGAGGAAGGGAGTCAGATGCCAACTCCCAATGGGTCCTGGTGGTCGTGCCCTGCCCCAGGGCCTTGGCATCCGCTCCCGCAGCCACGGAGTCCAGGGGGCCCCCAGGGGCTGGAAAAGGCAAGGAAACAGATCCCCCCTGGGAGCCCCCGAGGGATCCAGTCCTGGCTGGCACGCCTGCGTTCTGCCTCTGACTTTGCCTGTTCTGGACGTCTCTGGAGGCGTGTGCACTACGTGGCCTTTCGTGTCCGGCTTCTTTCACTTAGCACGATGCCTTTGAGGTCCCTTCACGTTGTCGCATGTGCCAGTGCTTTGCTCCTTTTTACACCCGAGTAATTGTCCACTGTGGAGTCATCCTTTCAGCTGCTGAGGGACACGTGGGTGGTTTCCATCTGCAGCCATCGTGAGTAGTTGGGTGAGGCCACTGAAGTGGACGGGCAAGGGCACTGCCCAGGCCATTTGGGCTGGAGAGGGGGTTTGAACTCCTCTTTGTGGGTCCGAGGCTGTGTTCTCACCACACCTCCCCCTGCTCTAGGCCTGCCCTCCCCTTGGGACTGGGACCATGACTTGGTGGCTTCAGCCTCCCCAGGGTGAGCCTGAGAGTCAGGCTGGGCTGAGGAGGACGGCTGGGCCTCCTGGGGGAGGTGGCAGCTTCAGACTGGACCTTGCAGGAGGGATGGGCTGCCTGAGGATGGGGATGGGAGGAGGTATTGCAGCTTGGGCAACTGCTGAGGCTGGGCTGGGAAGGGAGGTGGTTGAGGCTGCTTCTTGGGCTGGGTGCTGGGGAGGGGTCGGCCAGGGATCACCGAGAGGTTCCTCCAGGCCGCATGAGCAGAGGAGACACCCTGCAGGTGATCTTCCTGCCTGTTTCCAGAATTCACAAATCCTACAATTCTAAGCTCTCAGAACCCTTGGACCTGAAGATTCTCAAATGCTGAGGTTTCTAGATGTTAGCAGACTGAGGTGTTAGGACGCATGGGATCTACAATGCAGAGTTCTGAGTGGGGATATGTGTCCCCCACCCCAACTCACGCCACAACGCATATCAGTAACAGTCTCTGCAACTCTGCCTTGGCACCCCCGCACATTCCAGGGGCCGCCACACTGATGGATCGCTCAGAACAGGCTGGAGATGAGATGTGTTTGCCCAGAGCCTCCACACACTGTTGTCTCCAGCTGTGCCCCTCCCTCCCCACCCGCCACTCTGTGCCTCTTCCCTGCCCACCTTGGCTGCCCAGCCCCAGCCACCCCTGTTCTTTCCTGCCACCCAATCCTGTGCCCCACCACAAGGAGGCCGAGCCCAGGGACGGCCAGGAAGAACCCCTGGCAGGCTCTCAGGGTGGGAGAGAGGTTGTGGGGATCAGGGGCTTTGCAGAAGGGAGAGGGAGGCGGCCCAGAGCACCCCAGCTTCTTGGCCAGCAGCAGGGAACCTGGCTAGAGGGCGGGGCCCCCATGGGCCATCCCTTGGCCAGATGCCCAGGGCTACCAGGAAGACAACTTGTTTTGTAGGAGGTCAGGCAGCACCCTACGCCCACCCCTTGTCTTCCCAGATGTCACACCCCTGGGTCAACCCCTTGGGCCGGAATGCGGGTGATGGTGGGAACTGCGCAGCTGGGAGACCAGGGAGGGGCCCGGGTGGGGCCCACCAGGACTGTGGCTGTGGGGATGGGAAGATTCCTTGCCTGGGCAGGCTGGGCAGCAGCGGGGCAGTCTCTGGGGGGGCATGGTGAATGTTCTGCTCTCTTCCCCTGACTACATGGGAGCTTCCATCCCACCACACCTGGAAAAGGGGGTTGGAACGGGGCTGCTTGGCCTCGGGGACCCCAAACGGGGCCCTTGGAGCCCTGGGCTTCCTGGAGTGGCTGGGGCCGCACCTGCCTCTGATCCATCCTGAGTCTGCATTTCTTCTCCAGGTGCCCCCTGCCCCAGCCTCCCACCACGGCCTGGGAGTAGGCAGTGGGCTGGGGCAGGCCCGGCGCTGTCCTCTGTGGGAAAGGAGGACTCTGGGCCTGGAAATAGCTGAGTGTGGACAGAAATAACCCTGACTGGCCTCAAAACAGAACATGGAAAATTAAATGGGGAACATTAGCATTCACCTCGCGCTTGCCACAGCCACTGCCCCATTTGGGAGGCGGACACGCTTATCCTCATTCAGAGATAGGGAAACTGTGGCCCAGAGAGGGGAGGTGACCTTCCTGAGGTTCCTCTGCCAACCAGCCAGGCCCTGTGACCCCTGTGCTTCCACGACACAGCTGCATCTCTACTTCTGCCCCCACAGTTCCTGCTGCAGCAGATGCCCTTCCAGATGCAAACTCCTATTCATTCTTCAAAACCCAGCTAAATGTCACTTCCTCTGAAAAGCCTTTCCCACCTCTCTCGCAGGCAGTTGAGCCCAGCTTACATTTCCGACAGGCCCTCACTGCCCGGGATTGGAGCTGCGGGCTCCTTGAGGGCAGGGATTGTCCCTCATTCATCCTGATTCCATGCCAAGGCTTATAGTAGGTGCTCAATAAATGCATACTGGATGATAGATGGGCTGTGTGTGGTGCTAAGTTGTGTGCCTTGCCCCTTCCCCAGAATTTCATCTCAACCACCCAAGAAGTTAGCATGAGGATGGCTGTTTTACTGAGGAGCAAACAGGCTTACAGAGGTGAACTCACCTGCTCCAAGGTCACACAACAGTCAAGGGCTGAACCTGGGATTTGGTCCCAGCCCCACAAACAATGTACCTAGCATGGGGTCAGGTGGGCCCTAGGGGTGGGCAGTGTATTATCTGACCACTCGGCCTCTCCTTCCCCTGCACCCGTGGCCCCACGGACCCCTGGGCTGGCTCTCAGGTGTGGCATCTCTACCTTCCCCCACAGGCCCAGCACCCACCCTGGGGGGCCAGCATCGTCTCCCAAGGGCTCCCACACAGACACAGCGGGAGCCCCTTCCCTCAGGCTGGCTCCCAACTTGTCCCCTTAGAGGGGTCCTTGGAAAGCACTGTGGCCTGAGGCTTCCTCTGTGAAAGATTTGTGGGGGTCATGCCACAGGGGAAGAGGGAAGTGAATGGATAGAAGGTTCTAGAACTATTAGCTACTGCAGGGACAAGATACGAAGAAAGAATTTCAAATCCTGGTTTAAAGAATCAGCCAGGCACGGTGGCTCATGCCTTTAATTATAGCACTTTAGGAGGCTGAGGCAGGAGGATCCCTTGAGCCCAGGAATTGGAGACCAACCTGGACAACATGTTGAGACCCCATCTCTACTAAAAGTATATATATATATAAAAAGGATCTGACCATGGTTCCATGTGCCTGTAGTCCCAGCTACTATGGGCATTGGGGTGAGGGTGGCTGAGGTGAGCGGGTCGCTTGAGCCCAGGAGGCCGAGGCTGCAGTGAGCTGTGATTGCACCATGCACTCCAGCCTGGGCGACAGAGCAAGACCCTGCCTCAAAACTAAAAACAAACAAAAAGAATCAAGGTTCTGGGTTTCTGGAGTTGTTTCCATCTTTCCGGCCTCCCCCAGTCCAGCAAAGGCCTATGGATGAGGCAGAGTGAACGCTGGAGCAGGTGGCAGCAGGGAGCCTGCGGGCTGGTGGACAGGAAGGACGTGAGACAGGTGGCAGGCGACTCGGAGCCTGGGAGCTGGAGTGGGATGGAAAGACCCCTGGCCCGGCCATGCCCGGGCTCCCCAGAGGGTCTCAGGGCCCAGCGACCACACTGCCCACTCCCTTGGGCCCCCTGACAGGAGCTCCCATCGACCTCTCTAGAAATCTGGGACCTGGGCCTTGTGCCCACCTGCCAGGCCAGGCCACCCTCAGTTGAACCTCAGTGGGCAGATGGATACACAGGCAGGGGCATGGCCCAGATGTCGGGCCAGGGGTCTACTGGACACTGTCACTGTCTCCCTCTGTCCCTACAGATGGGGCCTGTCCCCTCTGCCTGACCCAAGGGGCCAGAGACCGCCAAGTGACACACACCAAAGCACTCTCTCCCTTGCCACCCGGCTTTGGGGCAGGTGCCAGTGATCTGGTTAGCAATGCTCAGGACTGCCTGTCAGGACATCCGAGCCATCGGGCTGGTTTCTCAATCCTGCCCACACAGTGGGCTCGGCTGCCAGGCTATGTGACACAGTGGGCTCGGCTGCCAGGCTGTGTGACACAGTGGGCTCGGCTGCCAGGCTATGTGACTTGGGGTGGAGGGCTCTGGCCTCTCTAGGCTCACAGGTGGTGAATGAGGTTTTTAACCTGGGGACCATGGATGGCTGTGGGGACTCTTGGCTTCCCCCAAGTCCCTGCAAGTGCAGCCTGTCATCCAGAAGGAGAGGCAGCGCCCCAGCGGCCCCCTGATCCATATGCAGCTGCCCAGCCCCAGCCCCACTGCTCTTCGCTGGGGTGACTCCAGACAAGGCATTTTCTGTCTCCCTGCATGCTCCCCACCCATCTCTACAACAGGGAAAACAGTTTCTCTCTGTGAGGCAGCACACTGCGTCAGGACCTGGAGAGAAGGCGAAGGTGAGGTGTGGGCTCTGCACCCAGCTGTGTGCCCTGGGCAGAGCGAGGGCTCACTTCCTGTGCCTCAGCCTCCTTCTGCTTGGGAGGAGGCGTTGTAAGAATCCCTCCAGGCCGGGCACTGTGGCTCACACCTGTAATCCCAGCACTTTGGGAGGCCGAGGCAGGCAGATCACGAGGTCAAGACCATCCTGGCCAACATGGGGAAACCCTGTCTCTACTAAAGATACAAAAATTAGCTGGGCGTGGTCGTGGGCACCTGTAGTCCCAGCTACTCAGTGGGCTGAGGCAGGACAATCGCTTGAACCCGGGAGGCAGAGGTTGCAGTGAGCCGAGATCGCACCACAGCACTCCTGCCTGGGTGACAGTGGGAGACTCCGTCTCAAAAAAAAAAAGAACCCCTCGCGTCCAGGTATACAGAGGAGGGAGGAGCTAGCCTGCCTGTGCGTGGAGGGTGGAGGGCACTTGTACCCGACTCCATCTGCAAGGCTGGCAGGGGGCAGGCACACGGTGAAGACGTCCTCACTTGTCCCCAAGGTGAGATGGCAAAGGAACCTGCAAGGTCACTCAGGTAAGGAGGAGTGCAGACTTTCTCTCCAGGCTGTGACCCCTGAGCACAAGCCCTCCCCTACGCGGGGAAAGAGACCTAGAGGGAGGGGCGGTCTCTCACAGGCCAGTCAGGAAGTCACAGATCCTCCAAGCATTCTTCCCGGATTGCCCAGCTCTGGTGACAACTCCTTGAGAGACAGGTGGCAGAGGAAGGTCAGAGGGTCCCGGTGCCTCTGCAGCCTCTCCCAGGCCAGCAGCGCCACCTGGTGGTCACATGCCCCAGGCACTTCCCTCCTGCAGGCATTCCCAGCAGATCAGCAGAGGGACTGGGGCCAGCTGGAGTGGCTTGCCCCGGCTGGTCTGGGGCCCAGAATGTGCCCACTTAGCTTCGCCCACCCCGACGTGTGTGCAAGTTCCGGGGAAGCCCAGAGAAAATAGGGCTGGCCCCAGGGGAATGAGCCCCAGTGGAGGGGTCGGCCACTGTGATCATGGTGCATAGACTAAGTGTGTGTGTGTGTTGGTGGGGGAGGCAAATGTTCTGCTGGGAGTGAGACACTCAGTTATACCTGGCACTGGGTGGGTAGAGAAGCTGTTGATTGAATGCTGAATGAACATGCTGGGGACTTCCAGAGGACAGCCCTGCTCCTTTCATTAGCTCAGTTCAATCATTAATTGAGTGCCAAACACCATGGGAGGACACATACACACACACTCACATACACACACACACTCACATACACACACACACAGACTCACATACACACACAGACTCACATACACACATACACACATACACACATACACAGACTCACATACACACACAGACTCACACAGACTCACATACACACACATACAGACTCACATACACACACATACACACACACACAGACTCACATACACACACACAGACTCACACAGACTCACATACACACACATACAGACTCACACACACACACAGACTCACATACACACACACACACACTCTCACATACACACACACTCCACCACCATACCTGAATCTGAATACAGGGCTTTCCTTCCCCTGGTCCCTGAACTCCACCACTGAACTCCACTGTTTCCTTCTTTCCTGTCCATTTCCACCACCTGTTCTGAACACCTGAACTCCACCACATATACAGACACCACATACACACAGACTCACATACACTCAGCCTCACATACACACACAGACTCACGTACACACAGACTCATACACACTCACACATTGAAGGGGTGGCCTGCCCCTCCACACCTGTGGGCATTTCTCGTTAGGTGGAACGAGAGACTTGAGAAAAGACATGAGACACAGAGACAAAGTATAGAGAAAGAAAAAGTGGGCCCAGGGGACCGACACTCAGCATACAGAGGACCCGTGCTGGTACTGGTCTCTGAGTTCCCTCACTATTTATTGATCATTATCTTTACCATCTTAGAAAAAGGGAAGTGGCAGGATAATAGGATCATCGTAGGTAGGTGTCCAGTAAGACATATGAATAAAGATCTCTGTGACATGAATAAGTTTAAGGAAAAGTGCTGTGCCTTGATATGCATATGCAAACATCTCCATAAACCTTTCTAGTGCATAAAGAGCAGCATTGCCGCTAGCACGTCCCACCTTCAGCCCTAAGGCGGTTTTCTCCTTTCTCAGTAAACAGAACACACAATCGGTTTTACACGGAGATGTTCCATTGCCCAGGGACGGGCAGGAGACAGATGCTTTTCTCTATCTCAACTGCCAAGAGGCCTTCTTTCCTCTTATACTGGTCCTCCTCAGCACAGACCCTTCATGGGTATCAGGCTGGGGGATGATCAGGTCTTTCCCTTCCACAGAGGCCATTATTTCCAGACTATCATGGGAGAAACCTTGGACAATGCAGCTTTCCTAGGCAGAGAGGTCCCTGCGACCTTTGGCGGGTATGCGTGTCCCTGGGTATTTGAGATTAAAGAGAATGGTGATGACTTTTCACAAGCATGCAGCTGGGCACTTAGTTTAACAAAGCACCCCTGCACAGCCAAATCCGTTAAACTGTAATTAACCACAGCACATGTCTCTTGCAAGGACAAGGTTCGGGGGTAGAAACGGGTCAACAGCATCTCAAATACAGAACAAAATAAGGTCTTATGTCTACTGCTTTCTATGAACCTTACAGTCACAGTGTGATCGCTCTTTCTTTTCCCCACAGCACATACACACACATACAGACTAACATACACACAGACACACAGACTCACATACACACACACAAACACAGACTCTCACACACACACACAGACTCATGCACATATACACGCCATGGGCACATACACAGACTATGCTTATAAATGCATGTACACACACATATACAGACTCACACAAATATACATATACGCCTGACCTGGCTTATACCTGCGTTAGCACACAGACCCAGCCACCTTTACCGACTCACGTACATACACACGTACATACGCACATCACATATACAATACATACACAGACTCACAAACATACACACAGACTCACATGCCTATACACATACATATATATGCACATACATACACAATATACACACAGACTCACATACAGATACACGAACATACACACAGATACATGACACATATACAACCATGCTCCACATAACGTTTGAGTCAATGATGGGCTGCCTGTTATGACAGTGGTCCCATCGGATTCTAAATAGCTGAAAAATTGCTGTTGCCCAATGATGTCTTAGCAGTCTTAACACTATGGCACAATGAGTTACCTTTTCTAGTTTAGATTGTTTAGATGCACACGTGCCAACCACCGCGTTACAGTTGCCTACAGGATTCAGCACAGTAACATGCGGTACAGGTTTGCAGCCCAGGAGCAGAGGCTGTAGTGTACAGCCAAGGGCTGCTGGAGGCCATTCCGTCTGGGTTGGTGTAAGGACAGTCTGTGATGTTCACCTAGTGAGGAAATGGTCTAATGATGCATTTCTCAGCATGTATCTTGCCAGTAAGTGACGCATCACTGTACATACATACACGTACACACACACTCACACATGCATCCTGCTACAGTTCCCACAGGTCCCCCTAGGTTCGCATGTCAGAAACTCGATCACCAGTGTGATAGTGTTGGAATGAGGGGCCTTTGGGAGGTGTTTGAGTCATGGGGACACCACCCTCATGAATGGATTAATGCGTTATCTCAGGAATGGTTCTTTTTCCCCCAAAGCAACAAAAGGTAAAAGCAGGGAATGGTTCATTATCCTGGGAGTGGGTTGCTCAGGAAAGGACAAGTTTGGCACGCTGTCTGTCTCTGTCTCTCTCTCTGTCTCGCCTTCAGTAGTTGGGGCCCCTCCATCTTGGACTTCCCAGCCTCCGGAATTTGTTGAGCCAATTAATTCCTAGTCATTAGGAATTATCCCAGTTTGTAGTGTTCTGTTCATGTGGATATAGCAACAGAAAGGGGACTGAGACACACACACACGCACACACACACATTCCTGCATGTACACATGAATGCCTGCGTACATGTAGACACACAGACACGCAGGCATGCACAACACACGCCTACACACAGATCCACACGCACTCACTTACTTATTGCAACCTTGCCTTAAGGCAGAGCGTGTCCGTAATCTTCCCTTGACATAGAGGAAACTGAGGCTCAGGAAAGACGCGTAACTTGCTCAGGGGCTAGTGTGATTCAGGGGCCCGGCGACTGGGCCATTCTGTTACCTGGGCTGTATTCTGGAGGGCCTGCTCTGGGCTGGGGGTGGCAGCCTCTCTGTGATCTTCTGAGTTAGGGTTCTGGGAGCTCCCCCGAACCCTTCCATGGCTTTGTTCTGGAAAGGATGGTTGAGGTGGGGGATTTGGACTCCTGGACCTCAACCCTGCAACCCCACCAGGCCACTAGGAGGGGTGCCCGTCGGGGTGAGTGGAGAACCCTGACCCGAGGTCACTGATACCGCCTGGATGCCTGCAGTACACAGGGGCTGGCCCGGATGTGAAGGCCCGATGGGTGCTGGGCCCTCGTGCTGCCCCCCTCCCGGCACAGGTAGCTCGTTTGCTGAGTTTCCAAGCAGAATAGTTTGTAAAATGTGCAATGCATTTGGAAGGGGATGGGCCTCTCATGGGCAGTGGGGCAGGTACCAGGAGAGTGGTGGCCCCAGCCCTCCCAGTCCCCTGGGAGCCCTGCCCAGACACACCAGGTTCAGATGGTCAGTGCCTGTTCCCCCAGGGACCCTTGGTGGCTGAAGATGCCTGTGGACTCCCTTTATGTAAAACACCCAGGATTCCCCAAAACCCAGTGATGCTACAATGTCATCGAAATCGTAAGCACATCGATGATGTGGCATTTCTTGATTGGCCCTTGGGGTGAAGTGGTAGTTCAAAGGGCAGCTCTCACTGGGTGGTCAGACAGCACACTGGACACCCAGGGGCCCTCGATGCTGTGACATGCCAGGGAGGCACCCAGGTCCCCGATGTTCCAGTGCAGGACAGGTGACAGCCCACCTGGCCCACTCCTCCCACCCAGGTTAACACCCCACATCCACTTGGTCTCAGCACAGAGCGTCCCGAGGCCTGCCTCGGTTGTGGTGTGGTGCGGGGGAGTTCCCCGCTCTGCCCAGGACTCCCACGCTGGTGCCCTGGGGAGCTGGCGGGCTGTAGGAGAAGGACAGACAGAGAGCCTGGGGCTGGTTTACAAACACAGAGAGCTTTTCCCACGGCAGCCCTTGACGTCAGCTTCGGAGGGCGTCCCCATGCAGGCGTGATAGGCAGAGGCTGTGCTGAGGGCTGGGGCAGTAGTGGAGGTGGGCAGGGCCCAGAGGCACTGGGTGGGTGCCTCACACACCAGGGCTAGGGATCCATTCATTCTAAGCTCTGGATTACAGATGGGAAAACTGAGGCCCAGAGAGGGGCAGGGACATGGCTGAGGTCTCAGGGGGACCCCCGAGCTGCCAGGCCTCCACTGCCTCCCTTGGGCAGGTGCGAAGGGTACCTGCAGTTTGGTGTTAGGCTCCCACCTACAGGGGCAAAGCCCAGGCTCAGAGGCAACCTGGAATCAGCGAATCAGGGGCTGAGCTGGACTGGGCAGCAGGGTGTGCGGTCGCAGCAGGTGAGCTCATCTGTAAAATGGGGGTACGACACCTCTGGCCCTGCTGGCCTGTCCAGATCTTCGCGTCACTTGGCGCTCCCAGCACCACACCCTCCATGAGAGGCCAGCTGGGAGCCATCTGGAAGAAGTCCCTTCTGGCCCAGGTGGGCAAAGAGATGACCGGGAGGGAAGGACGTCGAGCACCTCTTCCTCATTGGAGCCCTCCTGGGTGACCCCGTCCTGTGCCCAACACTTGACCGTTCTCCCTGGGGCTGGCCACATGGGGGTAGGATCTGAGCACCCCCGCAGCTGTGCACAAGAGCACAGGACTCCCCAGGGCTCTGCAGGGGGCCTGGCGTCAGCTCCAGCTGAGTTCCGGGGAGGTGCTGCAGGGGAGGGTTAGGTAGACACACCTGGAGGCCCAGAACGAGCCGAGGGGTGGTGAAGGGGTCATCCGTGCTGAGTCCTTGAGGGATCAGTGAGGCCGAGGAAAGGTGGGGCAGGGTCCAGTCTGGAGGGCGAGGCTCGGCCTTGTGGCCTGTCCTAGGGTGGGGGTGGGGTGGGGGTGGGGAGGAATCAGCTTCAAGAGGCGGCCCCAGGAAGAGCAGGGACAGAGGAGGGGCTGGGACATGACAAGCGGAAGGCCCTGGCTAGCGATAAGCACAGGCTGCTGGGCCAGTGGGGTGAGGGCCAGGAGTCACAGAGCAGGTGGTCCGAGGAGATTGGGTGAGGGACCATCCAGGGGGAGGGAATGGCAGGGGACAGGCCTGGGAGCAGGAGACTGTGGTCTCATGGGCGGAGCCACTTCCCCAGGCCTGTCCTAGCCCTCCAACCACAGCCCCTCCCCTGGGCCCCTCTCTCCCCTCCCGCCTTTCCTACTCATCCCTCCGCTCCCTCCTGCACCTGGGCCCGCCCCTCCACAGTCAGAGACCTGCAGACGCTGAGCTTGACTGCCCCTCTCCCTGGCCCACAGCTTTCTGTGACTCCTGATGGGGGGTCAGGAGGTAGGGGTGGCCTTGACCCTGGAGTCAGGCAGGGCTGGGAGGGGAATTCCAGCTCCCTTTTGAGGTGGCGCCTGGGAATGTTGGGTTGGTCCCATGATGTCTCTGAGCCTCAGTTTTCTCCTCTGTAAATTGGGCACACAGACCCCTTCAGGTGGGGGCCCAGCTCCAGAGGGTAGGCAAATGTGGCCCTGTGGGTCCCCTCTCATCCCATGAGGCCTTACCCCAAGAGGGGATGGGGTGGGGAACACAGAGCGCTGGGCTGCGGAGGCCCTGAAGGAGAGAGGAAGGACTGTGTGTGAAGAGGCAGGGAGGCTGGAATCGGAGCCGCTAAGCGAGGCGGCAAGCAGGGCGTGGAGGGGTAGAGATAGGGGGTGTCCAGCTCCAATAGGGCACACGGAGGCGTGTCCAGCTCAGACAGTGCACCCCCACCCCGCCCCATGCCTTCAGGCCCCCAGGAAGCTGGGGCAGGCACATTTCCTGCTATTAATGGAGCTTAATCTAAACAGACCCTAATATTTACCTCCAGACGCCTCCGGCCGCCGCGGGTGCCAGACCGTGGGAGTGACGAGCCCCCAGACAGCGCCTCCCCACCCGGAGCTCCGCTGCGCCAGACCAGAGACCGAGAACTGGGCACCCAGGAGCCCTGGTTTGAGCCCCCTCCCTGGCCACCCCCAAAGCCTCAGTTTCTCCTCCGGGAACGGAGGTGGCCATCCCACCTTCCCAGGTTCAGAGAAGGGGCCACGCAGCAGCACTTAGTAGGCCCACAAGGCGGCCAGTCCCCCCTCTCCCTGGGGTGTCGGAGCAGCCGACCCATCTGCTCCCTCTCCTTCTAGGCCATATCTCTGCTGATATGATAGGAGACTCAGCGGCTGTGGGTGGTCTGGCTGCCTCACCCACCTCCACGTCCTTGCCCTGGGTAGGCAGGCTTGGGATCAGGGATGGAGCCCCCTTGTTCTGCTGGTCCGTGCCAACCCCCACCCAAGCTGCTGTGCCCATATCCTGCTGGCAAGTCGGCCACCTGTGCCCCCTCCATCCACTGCCCATCAAAGCTGGGCGGAGCTCAAGGCCCCTAAATCTGCCTCCCAGCAGGGATGACAAAACCACAAAACCGCCGTCACTGCCTCCCTGTGGAGCCCTGCTGGTCCGCAGGACACGGAGTTGGAGCGTGTGTAGGGCCACCACCCTGCTCCATACCCTCCGCCAGCTCCATGCCCCCCACCAGCGCAGGAGCAGAGTCGTGGGCAGGAGTAGAATAAACAGCTTTAATTCCGGACAAGGCCATCTCGTGAAGGAGATTGTTGATGTCGGATATAAATACACACACCATTTCACGTCACTGGGGCGTTTTAAAAATCCGGAAAGGGGGATCGTGGGGAGGGGGCGCAAAAATCTCACGCTCTGTCCCCATGAAAGTGTGGAGAGGGGGCGCGCACAGATCTCACCTCTGCCCCGTGGGACCAAGGACAGTCTTGGTCTGACTTTTGAAGCTCCTGGGGTTCCGTGGAGGGTACAGAGGAGGCTGAAGTGGGAAGGAGCCAGCCATCAGGAGGAGAAAGCAAGCGGCTGGCGAAGCTGTGGGGCAGTCCAGGGCATTGGGGTGCCCCCTCCCTCAGCCCCCTGCCCTCCAGCTATGAGGCTGAGGAGAGGAGAAAGAGGAGTAGGGTGTGGAGAAATTGAGGCTTGCCTATCAAGGGAGCTCCTTCCCCTCCTGGCCTCTTGCAGTCTGAGAAGCCTCTGAGGCCCGAGGAACCCCAGTTGAATGATGGGATTTCAGACATGGGGACAAAGAGGGGGACCTGGCTCACCTGCCTTAGAGTGCCTTCCTCCTGAAGACAGGGATTGTTCCAGAAAAACTGCAAGCCGTGCCTCTTTGAGCACAGCAGTCCTCAAGTGTCAGCCATTCACCCTTTAGCATGAATTAGAGTGACAACCAGGAATGGAGCCAGATTGGGGGGCACTGATGGGGAAGCTGAAGGCCCAAAGGACAGGGAACACTGGAGGAGGAGGGGCAGGAAACACTGGCAGGGGGATGGGGGCCGGGAAGCTGCACGGAAGGCCCTTCACTGGCCCCAGTGAGGCGGCACTCGGCCTCACCTTTGCCCAGGCCATTTCCCCTCGCCTGAGCACCCCTTCCCGCTGCCCCCTGCCTCCTTGCGGCCCCAGCCTGGAGGGATCTTCACAGCACAGTGTGGGACCAAGGGCAGAGGAGTGTCATACCCCAGGCCATGTGCAGAGCTTGCTTGAGGGGCAGGAGTGGAAGCCAGCAGGTAGTCTCTGGGGCTTTGGGCACCCCCTAAGATGGAGCAGGAGGACCCACAGCCCCTGGAGGAGTGGAGTCCAGAGTCCCTGGCCCTGGATGACTTGTGAGCGTGGGTGGGGGGGGTCCCAGAGGAGCAAGGCCATTCAGGGACTGCTGGGCCACATGAACCTGGAAGAGACGCCCGCAGCTGGGCTTGGGCTGAGCAGGACACCTGAGCCCTGACCCCTTGCTCCTCAGCTCTAGATGCGTGACCACGTGGGTGCCGACTCGCAGCCCTGGGAATGGCGGCTCGCTCGCCGCTGGTGCCTGCTTGCCTGAAAGCCGCCATGAAGGTTGCTCCTGGGGTCAGTGGGGTTTTTCTGCATGCACAGCCCCGTCCCCCAGCCGCCTCCTTTCTGGACCCCTCTGCCTTGTGGAACCCTGCGTCCCTAGTAAGCCACAGCCCCTCTCTGAACCACGCCAGAGAGCTAGGGGCTGGGGGAAGGTTCCAGAATTGTGCCTGGTGCCTGGTAAGTGTCAAGAATGCTGGTGGCCATGGCGATACCCACTGTTTCTTGGACATCCGGACCCAGGAAGGAAGCAGCCCTGGCAGTTCCACCACCTTACTGGGCACGCTTCTGCCTCCTCTGGGCCAGCACCCCCCACCCCAGCTGCCCCACATGGCCACAGTTGGGGTTGGTGAGGACAGTACTGGCCTTGGATGACTCAGACACTCACTCTATGACCTTGGCAAGCCCCTTTCTCCCTCTGAGCCTCAGTTTCCTCATTTGTAACATGGGGATATAAAGTCCAGGACCCTAAACTGGGGATAGGAGACTCTGCCTCAAGCCGAGTCGGGGAGCCCCAGTCTTTTCCTCCTCCTCCCCCTCCTGCTCGCAGCCACACAGGCCACAGTCACCCTGAGTGTGTAGGACTTCTCTGTAGCCAAAGGCCTGGCCTGGGGACCCGAGCCCATCTCGCCTGCTTCAGTGGCTATGGCCAGGTATGATGGCAGGGCCTCGGAGCCAGAAGTGCCAGGGATGCCCCACACTCCTCTCCGTCGCCACAGGCCCCCTTCCCCATACACCAGTCCCGAAAGGGTTGGGATCTTGGACACTCGGCAGAAGGTACAAAGGGAGGCAATCCTGGAGTCCAGCTCCGAGCAGATGGCCAGAGGCCCCAGCCAGAGAAAATTCCCTCCCTAGTGAAGGCAGGGGGATGCATAGTGAGCTGGGCCAGAGCAGCTGGTCACGACCTCTCTGCCCCCCGAGGGGAGAAAAATGTCTCTTTGCATGGGGAGATGGTGGCTGCAACCCGGCATGCCTGGGTTCGTAGCTGTGTGACTTTGTTCTTGGTTTTCTTACCCATAGGATGGGACAGTGAGCACTGCCGTCTGCCTGGGGCAGCAGGTGGGCCGTTCTGAGGCTATTCCTAGAGTGAGGGCTTTGGGAAGATGGTGCAGTCTCTGTGGAAGGAGGTGCAAGGGCACTGGAGGAGGTGGGGCTGGTTTTCATTCTGACCCTGCCATTTCCCAGCTGTGGCCCCTGTGTGTGTCACTTGACCCCTCCAGCACCAATAAATGGATGAAAAATCGCCTGTTCTTTGTGGGTTGTTGCGGGTTCAAGTGTCAACCCAGATATCAAAGTGCTTGCTCACAGCAGAGCGGCCTGTGGGTGTCTGCTGTTCTATCGTGCAATTCACAGAGGCCTCAGGTGGGGGGGTCTTGCAGAGACATGCACTCCCCCGCACCTCAATTAATGCAACATTAATGCTCCCTGGCCTTTGCTTTCTGTCCTTGTTTTTCCTTCTGTGTGGGTGTTGGAGGGAGCATTGTTGTTGTTAACTCTCTTGGGAATTCCGAGTACCTAAATAATCTTTGTCCTTTTTTCTTTTTTCTTTTTCATCTCATCCTTCTAGTCAATGGAATCCACTTTGTCCTTTTTTCTGAGGAACTCCTTCTGGAGACAAACTGGCCAAAGTGAGGAGCAGCTCCTGGCTACCCCTGAGTTTTCAGTGGGCACGCGATACCCCAGGAACAGCAAATCACTGGCATTCAGGCCACCACATCCCAGCTGGAGCCAGTGGCAGACATTGCTAATCAACCACAGCACAGTGGCCTTAGACTCAATGCGGTGTTCTGGGTAGCCATCACCAATCAACCGAGATGAAACCGATTGCCACCCCTGGCATGGTGGGTGTCCAGGCTGGCATGCCCAGATAGCCCCGACCTTCAGCCCCTGGCATGAGCCCTGCTGACTAAGCCTCAGGCCCATTAGCCAGGGCCTGGGTGAGGGCATGAGGGCCAGCACTGAGGATGTGATGACGACCCGAGCCCTTGGAGCTCCTGTGCATGCTGACCACATCACCGCTGCTGGGCTCACGCTCTCCTCTGTGCTGGCCAAAGAGGCCGCGGACGGTGGCCTGGAAGCCACTGGTGACGAAGCAGTAGACGATGGGGTCCATGCAGCTGTTGAGGCTGCTGAGGGTCACAGCCACGTGGTAGACCACGAGGCTTGCGTGGTGTGGCATGTCGGGCCACAGCGCCACGGCCACCTGGCGGGCATGGAAGGGCGTGAAGCAGACGAGAAAGATGATGAGCACCGTGAGCAGGAGCTGCATGGCCCGCACGCGGCGCTGGCGGCCCTGGCGGAGAAGACCTGGCCGCGACAGTGCACACATGATACGGCCGGTGAACACGCTGATGACCAGCAGGGGCAGAAGGAACTCCAGAACAGTCAGCGCGAAGACACGGCAGCAGGGCCGGCCGCCCGTCATGCCCAGCACCGACAGGGTCACAGCACCGGCGGCCAGCCACACAAAGGCGCACACAGCCCTGGCACAGGCAGGCTGGCGGCAGCGGCGGGAGCCTTCGGGCCGCACGATGGCCAGGTAGCGGTCCACACAGATGCAGGTGAGGAAGAGGATGGAGCAGTGCATGTTGAGGAAGTAACCTAGGACATGCGGGAAGGCGCAGTGCAGGCAGCCCCTGGCGCCGTAGTACACAGCGAAGCGCGTGGGCAGGGACAGCCCCACCAGCAGATCGGTCACCACCAGGTTGATGGTGTAGATGACTGATGGTGTCTTGGCCTGGGTGCGGCAGCAGAAGACGTACAGCGCCAGCCCGTTGAGCACCAGCCCCACCAGGAAGATGGCTCCGTGCACCGCCATCAGCGCCAGCCACAGGCCCGGGAAGGTGCCATGCAGCTCCTCATCCAGCCGGGCAAACAGGTGGAACAGGGGTACCTCCAGCCCGCTGGCATTGGTCCACACTGTTGTCACTGCGGTGGCATTGGGGACTGCCCCGGCCGAGGGCCCCACTGGAGACACAGAGGGCATGACGGCAGCCTGCACACCCCAGGCCTGGAAGCAAGGAGACCAGGTCACCCCAGGCCCCAGCCTGGCCTTAAGCCCTGCCCTGAGGCCCGGAACTCAGCCAGCCCATCTGACCCTGCACACCCAGCAGCCCCCACCTCCATGCCCTCGCCTCGTCCGGGGCCTCAAATGCCTGCTCCCTTGGCTCTACCCAGAGGGAGCCTCGGACGTCAGCAGAAAAGGCACAGGCTTTCAGATTCAGACACGGGTTCAAATTCCAGCCCTGGCACTGGCCAGCATGGAGCCTTGACAAAATGTGGAGGTTTCTGCGACCGTCCTGGCAGGAGGAGGAGGTGGAAACATGTGCAGTGCAGGGCTGTCCTCAGGATGGAGAGCTGATAAGGGCACGACCACGGGGCTCCAGTGTGCAGTTCCAGGGCCTGGCTCCAGCCCCGGCTTTGCCACTGACTAGTGTGCGTGCTCGGGTAGGCCATGTAGCCTCTCTACCTGCTTCCTCATCTATATGACTGTGATGGCGTTGCTGATGGGGTGATGAAGCAAGCGGGTCAGCACAGCAGCACCAGCAGAGTTGGTGGCCGAGGAACCAGTTCTGCTGGGCCAGAGCCTTGCTGGTGGTGGGGACCTCTGATTGCCCTGCCCACTCCCCTGTCCCCACACCCGCCGTCATGGCCCCCAACCTCCGGGACCACCCATCTGTTCTCCCCTCCTCCCAGGCCAGCGTCAGGTCAATGCCCTGGACGGGGGTCCTCATGAGGGGCCTTCACAAAGGGAACTAGACTGTCCAGTGGGGCTGGATGGGAGCCAAGGTCCAGTCCCACTGGGCACCCCAGGCTCCTACTGTCCCTGAGAGGCAGGCACCCTATAATCCCCCCAACCCACAGAAAAGGAGACAGAGGCCCCTGTGGGGTGGCTGGCTGGGGCTGAAGCCTGGAGCCAGGGTGTGAGTCAAATAAACAGCAAGCTCCCGTCTGGCCTGGGCAGGGGGGCCGGGGTGGGGAGCGGGCGAGGGGCTGTGCCGGAGCCACCCACTCTGTTTATGTTCCTGCCCTGGCGTGTTTAACTCGGCAGTGATTTATCCCTCTATTTATAAATGAAGGGTTAACGGCCCTACCCCCACCCTAGAGCTGGGCTGACCCTCCAAATAAGGGCATTTCTGGCTTTTTCAGGAGAAAGGAGAAGCCTTTGGGGTAAGGGAGGGTGGGGAGGCTCGTGGGCTGTTTCTTCTGCACAGCGCCCCTCCCCCACCTGCTGGAGAAGGGAGGACCCTTGCCCCTTCCCCTCCTGGTGGTTGCCTGCTGTAAACACGCTGCGCCCCGCCACTCCCTCTGACCAGTGCGTGGCCCCATCCCACCCCTGGGGAACAATGAGCCCTGACTTCAAACAGCCCCTGGCCTGGCTCAGGGCAGCAAAGAACTCTTGCTTTCAGAGGGCCAGGTCCCTCCAGTCGGAGGCCACCTTCTTCCTCAGGGTCAGAGAGGTCAGTGCCTGCGTGAGGTCACCCAGCATGCCCTCTGCCTCTGGGACCCCAGCCCTGGGTGCTACCCTGGAGGCTGCTGGGAGGAGTCAAGTGCTGCCCAAGCCTGTGTCCAGCCCCTCCTGCCACCCCCACCACACAAGGGCCCAGGCTCAGCTCCCAGCTCCCCCCGACTGCAAGCAAGCTCTCTATCCCCACGCCCTGAGACGCGGGCATTGATGGGTGCATTTGTTGGATGAATAGATCAGTCCTCCCTCAGTCCTGGTGGGCCACCAGAGTCAGGGGGTTTGGGGCACAGCAGGCAGCCAGGGGAGGGGAGGAGGCTGGGCACAGGGGGGCTGGGAACCTGGCGTCTCGGGGCTGTGGGCTTCAGGAGCCCCAGAAGGTCCCCAGAAGGAGATGGGTCCCTCCTCTGCTGTGGATGAAACACTGTCAGAAAAGGTCCAGGAGGCTCCGCAGCTGGACTGAGGGACTGCAGGGCCAAAAAACTATTTTCGGATTCCTTTCTGTGTGCCTTTTGCTTTTCCAATTTGTCCGTACGGGGCCTATATTAGTGTCCCAATTAGAGAGAAATCGTAAACAACACAGAACGTTTCCTCTGGGAGCGAGTCCCAGGGTGATGCTGGCCCCTGGGGATTCTGCCCTCCCAGAAAACTCCCCAGGGCCAGCCCATCAGGCTCACCAACAACGCTGAGGTGTTGGGGTCCTGGCTAGGGATGTGGGGGCTCTGCAGCCTCTGGAGCTGGGGGGATGGGCAGAATGTGCCGGACACCCCAGAGGCCACAATGGTGAGGAGAGGGAGCTAGCAGAGCATGCACTGATTCCCAACACTAAGGGTCTGACCCTGATCTCAAACAAAGCTGAGCCCTCATCTTGGTGACACACTGAGCCATGATCCCAGTAAGGTTATGAACCTCGATCCCTGTCCCACTCTGAGCCTGACCCTGGTCACACACTGACCCCAATCCTAATAGCACAATGGGGCTGAGCGCGGTGGCTCACGCCTGTAATCCCAGCACTTTGGGAGGCCGAGGCGGGCGGATCACAAGGTCAGGAGATCGAGACCATCTTGGCTAACATGGTGAAACCCTGTCTCTGCTAAAAATACAAAAAATTAGCCGAGCGCGGTGGCAGACGCCTGTAGTCCCAGCTACTCGGGAGGCTGAGACAGGAGAATGGCATGAACCTGGGAGGCGGGGCTTGCAGTGAGCCGAGATCGCGCCACTGCACTCCAGCCTGGACGATGAGCAAGACTCCATCTCAAACAACAACAACAACAACAACAACAAAAACTAATAGCACAATGGGTGTTGATTCCTGTGGCACTCTGAGCCCTGATCCCAGCCACGACCTGGGCCCTCGGCCCAGACCTTCTGTCCCTGTCTCTGCCCTCCTCTCTGGCTGTCTCTGTCTCCATATTGTCAGTGCCCACCTGCCTCCCACAGTGATGGATGTCCCGATTCGATTATTAAGGGGCCTCTCTGGGGCTCCCACTCACCACCCTCTTTGTTCAGAAGGAGGAGGAACGCAGGCGGGGACTCCAGACCCTTCACGGGCCCATGGAAGTGGCTCCCTGGGGAGCGACTAGGGAAAGGAGAAGGTTCTGCCCCTCCCGGGACTGCCTGGCTCTGCCTGCGGAAGAGGCACAGACTCTGCTTTCTGGAGGGCCCGGGTGACGCGCAGTCACCAGCACAGAGACCCAGGTTTGAGTCCAGCTCTGCCACTCCCTCAGCCGAGACCTGGGCCTGGTCAGTGAGCCTGACCGTCCTCATCTGCTAAATGGGGTCACTGGTGCCTTCCATAGCTCTGCCTCACCCTGGGAGCCTGGACTGAGGGTAGAGGCATGGTCTTACCCTCAGAGCTGGCCAGAGAGGGGAGGCAGGGCCCTGTCCTCAAGCCCAGTTTCCCTAAGCCAAACCTGGGTGTGGGGGAGATGGCCCTGTCTCCTCCCTCTTTCCTGGCAGGTACCCTGGGCCTGTCTGAGACAGCAGACTCCATGGCTGGGGCCAACTGGCCAGAGCCCCGTAGGCAGGGGCTGGCACCATGTCCTGACTGTGCTGCCATGGTACTGGGGCTCAGGGCCTGGAGGCTGTGCCAGGGCTGGGAGGTTTCTCTTCCCCTCTTCCCCACTGGCCCAGGCCTGCTCTGCTCCCTACCCACACACAAGTACTTCCTTGGGGACAGAACAGAGGGAACGAGGGCCTGCTCTCCAGGGCTGAGAGTCAGTGAGTGGAGACCTGGCAGGGTGGGGACCTGGAGTGTGGCCATGGAGCCCTGGCTCTGGCCTGGATGGCCCTGCCAAAGCCTGGCTCCATCTCTGAAGGGACTATGTGGCCTTACAGTCTCTGAGCCTCAGTTTCCTCATCTGTAGAGTGGGCAAAATAGAATCTCCCTTGGGGGTTCTTGTCCTGATGTGCCAGCCCAGAGTAGAGGTTCAGGCACAGGAAGTGATGAAAGGATGGGACAAGCTGCCAGCGGGGGACTGAGGGCGAGTGGGCGAGCTCTACTCCAACCTGGGCGAGCAGCCTAGACCAGGTCCAGCTCCCACACTACTCACTGCCCCTGCCAGCACGGAGGGAGGGCTCTGACCTGGGTGGGTCCTCTCTGAGCCTCAGTCTCTCCTCCTGTGAAGTGGGAATGGCCGGACACGCTGCCCTGCAGGGCTGTCTCGGGCCTTGGCTGAGCCGGAGCACCAGCTGCAGGTGTGGTGGGGCAGGGGCAGGTGCGCTGCAGCATCTCTTTCTTTTCTGTTTCTGGCCCGCCCCTTGAGGTGGGCAGACCCTTAGAGCCCCCGCCCCTCCAGGTGGGCACACCGCTGAGAGCCCCAGCCTTTCTAGGCTTTGCTGACTCCTCCAGGGGAGGGGGCAGAGGGTGAAGGAGGATGCCCCTCATGCCCTCCCCATAGGTATCACATCGCAAAACAGCCTGCCAAGGTGGGACTGTCGCTGGCTCGGGGGTTCTCCCTGGGAGGGGCCTGAGGCCTAGACTGCTGGGCGGGGCTGGGGACGCGCCTCTCCAGTCACTGCACCTGACCGATGCTTCTGCAGAGGAATCTGCTAGCGGGGCCTGAACACTCCACGCGCCCTCTGGGCCCATCCCCAAGCTGTTCCTGCTCTCTCCCTTTCGGCTTATTCATGCCCATTTTTAGGTCTTCTCCCTGGACTTGCCTCCTTAAGGAAGACTTCTTTTTCCTCCCTGGGCTGCATCTCCCTGGTGCGTCCTCCCAGGGCACCCTGCGCTTCCTCAAGCCCGGAACTCATCCTGTGGCGCTGCTGTGTGCTGCAGGCTTCCCCACTGGACTCTGAGCATCTCGAGGCAGGGCTGTGGGTGGGGGCAGGGCTCCCACCAGCCCACACCCAGATCGGCCTGGCAGAGAGCAGCACCCGTCTTCCCCTTCGGCTGCATGAACGCCCTGAGCAAGCCCCATCAAGGCTGGCAAGGTGTGGCCTGGTTTCTCACCCTGGCATTCAGGGTGAATGCCACCTGGCCTGGACCCTCTGAAACCTACCTACCTAGTGTCTTGGTACTGGTTGGAAATTGGCTTCCACTCCCAGCCCCATCCTCACTACCCACAAGTCCTCCCAGCCGAGCAAGGCTGACACCTCCTCCAGGAAGCCCGTCCCAATCACTCTGACCATTGTGTCCACACTTACATTCCTTCCCACCCTCTATCTCCCATCACCACTCTTTCTTGCTTGCTTTTTCTTTTTTTTGTTGTTTTTTTTTTGGAGACGGAGTGCAGTGGTGAAATCTCGGCTCACTGCAACCTCCATTTCCTGGGTTCAAGTGATTCTCATGCCTCAGCCTCCGGAGTAGCTGGGATTACAGGTGCCCACGCCACACCTGGCTAATTTTTGTATTTTTGGTAGAGATGGGGTTTCACCGTGTTGGCCAGGCTAGTCTCAAACTCCTGGTCTCAAGTGATCCACCCACGTTGGCCTCCCAAAGTACTGGGATTACAGGCGTGAGCTATTGCACCTGGTCCCATCACCACTCTTGATGGCAATGGTCTTTGGTTTGCAAGCCAGTTCTACCACCCGCCACCTTCGAGGCCTTGGGCAAATCATTTCATCACTGGGAGCCCCAGTTCCCTCAGCTGGGACTTTGGGAACCATACTTGTTGAATGAATGAATGAAATCAGGCAGGGTATCTGGACTAAGTGAGAAACACCGCAGATGCCCCTAACATGGGAGATGTGTGACATAGGAGCACTGGAGGCTCCTGGTTTTGGCATCTGGATAGGGCCCTGTCTGGACCAGCCTGCTCACAGGCGGGGAGAGGCCAGGGCCAACACGTGTGCTCAGCACAGGACTTCTCAGAGCCTTTGTGAAGCTCACAGTCCTGGGAACCTTCCAAGGGGTGGGAATGAGCATCGAGCATGGACGTTATTTGACCTTGTCCCCTCCCCGGGGATTCCTGCTCCATACATCCCAATGGCCACACCACCACTCCGTGCCCAGAGCACTGATGGGGGCTGCTGCCTCCCTGCCCCCACCCACAGCTTGTTGAATTTCTGCTGGGCACCTGGCCATGGAAGGCCAGATCCCCGGACTTGGGGTGCTGGCACCTACCCAGAGGTCTCCAGGGGGGCACCAGGGTCATGCCAGCCTCCCTCCTTGGCAGGTGGGTGGGGAGGGCTGTGTCCTTACTTCCCTGGGCTCCTCTCAAACCCACCCCGCAACCTGGGAGTTCTCTCTTGGCTGCCCAGCAGCCTGTCTGCCTCCGTGCTGCCACATGTGAGACCAGGCAGCAGAGTGGCCCCGGCCCCAGGGCAGCAGGTGGCCCAGGGTGACTGTTGAGCCTGCCTGGGGGTCTGGCTCAGGACCCTGTGTGCTGCCTGTGGAGGTGTGGAGGATGGGCCCAGCCTTTTCCCCACAGAGGGGCTCTGAGCATCCACACAGCAGTCCCAGCTGTTACAGATGAGGAACCGGAGGCCCAGAGGGATGAGTGGTGTCCTCACGGTTACGCAGCATGGAGCTGGTGGGGCTGGGAATCAGACCCAGGCAAGCTGGCAGGACCCAGCGCAGGCCAGAGTGGAGCGCAGTGCAGGCTGGGGAGAGAGGGGCTGGATTAGGCATCTCTGGACCAGGAGTTTGTACCCAAGGGGATTCTCGAGGCCCTGAGGCCGCATGTGTGCCCACGGGTCTGTGTGTGCTTGAGCCTGCACCCCAGACGGGGTGGCCCTCATGGCCTTCCAGGGCTAAAACAGCCATGACTGGGGGAACTGTCTGCCTGTTTATTTTTATGATTATTCTTGGTTTCGCAGCATCTGCTTTTGAATATCACCTGCTGTTTTTGACAAAGTCTGAGCCGCTGTTTCTTCCACCCAGAGGCAGGTGGGTGCTTGCTGAGCTCTCCAAATGGGGTCAGACTCACCCCAGGTCACCTAGCAGGTCCCAGGTGGCCCTGGCCAGAAGCTAAGTCTTTCTCCCCAGCCCCCACACCCGCAGGCCGGGGCTCCCTCCACCCCGTGCAGAGAGGTGTCGCTGGTGGGCACGGACTGAGCTCTGTGGGGAAGGACACCTGGGCCCCATCTGGCCCAACTCTGCCTCAGTTCCACCAGCTGAGAACCCTTTTGCTGAGACCGTGGCTTTGATGGAAACACCAGTGTCTCTGGGAGGGGCATGGCCAGTTGGAGGTACTGCATGTCACCTGCCGGCCCCTCCCTGCCTCTCCATCACCGGGTTCATTGCTCACCTCTAGCTGGGATAGCTGTGGCTGCAGTAGCCCCTGAAATCCCCTCCCCAGCCTCAGCCTCTCCAGTAGCTGCTGGGACGGGTATATTCTGTCTTGTACACCTGCCTGGCCTCAGCCTGGTCCTTTCGCCTGAAGATCCTCAGCCTGGTCCTCTCAGCCTGTTCCCTCTGCACGTGCTGTTCCCTCTGCCTGGAATGCTGTTCCTCTGCCTGTGCCACCTGGTGAAGGCTCCGGGCACCCACAGTCACTGTCCCACAGGGCCCTCCCTGAGCCCCTCTGATGCCCTAGTGCCCTGGATGCCCCTGCCCCAGGGGAGAGCTCTGATCCCGCAATTCGAAGGGCACCTGCTGGGCTCATCCTTCCCAGGGTCTGATTGACTTCCCTCAAGATGCCCCGGGTGGGTGCCTCTAGCCCCACTGTGCCTGTGGGAAACTAATCCAGAGGGGCTAAGTCATGTGCCCGGGCTCACCCAGCTGGGGTGCAGGAGGGGCTGAGCTCCGCCTCAATCTGCCTGCTGGCCCTTTGTCCCAGTGCCCGGGATCAGCCTTCTGCTATGCCCAGCCCTGTGTGCGGAGGGAATCAGAGGCTCCAGGCCACACGGCCCCGTGCAGTTTGGAGGTGTCAGACCGGGACTTAGACCCATAGCTGGGAGCACAAAGGGGTCCCAGGCAGACCTGGCCCCACCTTTCCGATCTCACAGTTCGGGGTAGGGTGAGAGGTGACTGGTCACGGCTGGGATGGGCCTCGGGAGGATCAGAGGGAACAGTGTTCCTGGCAGCGGGAAGGGCACAGTGAGCATGAAGGGACAGAGGTGGGAAGGAGAGTCTGTGTTCAGGGCTCTGTGAGACGCCAGGGGTGTGGGGAGGGCTTCTGGACGTATGGTGAGGGGTCAACTTAAGCTTCTTTGGGCCCGGACGTCCCTCCTCAGGGAGGCCCTCCTGAGCCCACAGCCCCGCACACCTGCACCGCCTGGCTCCCTTTGCAGTGCCCTGCCAAGCGCAGTTCCCTACGTCCCTGCTTTCCTGTTGGTTGTGCCTCCCTCACTGAACTGGAGTGCCTCAGGGGCCCTGGCCTTGGCTGGCCCCTCGGAGTCACTGAGTCACTGCTGAGTGACTGAGCAAATGATTTTAAAAGACCCCTCTGATCTCTTTGAGCCTCAGTTTCCTCATCTATAAAGAGGAGATGCTAACACTACTTAACAAGAAGACAACAAGACCACCCCTGTGGACCCCAGGAGCTGCTCAGAAACGGTCCAAACTGCATGACCCCCACGCCCGGCTCTCCAGCCACAGACCCCACCTTTGCTGATAGGCCCGCACCGTGTGGCTCAGAGAGGGGCAGCCACTTGCCCACGGCCACACAGCAGACCGCCCCGGAGCCCAGCGACTGGATGAGTCCTGTGGGGAGAGGGGAGGGAAGCCCCAGGACGGCCAGCTGTTGAAGGAAGAAGACAGGGCAAGTGGACAGGCCCAGCCTCCTGTGGGGTGCATTCCCCGTCCTGCGAGGTCACCAGCTGCTCCACGTCTGCCCCGCCAGCACCTTGGCTGCTGGCCAGTTCCCAGCCCGCTGCCCCCTCGGGACCCTGTCCCGCCGCCTTCTCACAGCGCAGCCCCAGCGCGAGCTTCGCAGGGCTGGAGCCAGCTTCCAGGTCCACATTGGGGGCTGGCAAGCAAGCCTTCCCTGGGCCTCAGTTTCCCCACCCCTAAGGGGTAGAGAAAGCACCAAGGCTGCTGCAGAGGGCCTGAGCTGTGGGATGGCAGGACGGGCACTCTGAAGAGGGAGCATGGCGTTGGAGCCCATGTCTACAAAGCCTTCACCATGGCCTTGCCCCAGCTGCGGGTGGTGGCGGCCGAGGCCCCAGAGCCTGCCAAGAGCCTCTGAGGTCCCCCAGCTCTGTCCCTGGCCTGGTCTGTGGGCAACCCTGCTGCCTTGCCAGGTGAGGAAACCGAGACCCAGCTCTGGGAGCCCAGCAGATGCTCGATGAGTGTTGAATGGAGGGATGAGTGAGTGAATGAATGAAATCCAGAATTGGGTGGGCAGCCAGCTCCCCCTTATGCAGGCGGCCCAGCTCGCGCCCGTGTTCTTCCTCGGGTCTCCGTTTTCTCATCTGAGAAATGGCTCCCTGTCAGGCAGGACCTGCTCTGAGCTCTCCCCAGACTGGATCTGGAGGCAGTTTCTTTGCCCTTCCCTTCCCACTCCTGCTTGGCTGGGAGTGAGAACCCCAGCAGGGAGCAGCTCAGGAGCCTCCTGTCTAGGGGAGTTGGGGAGAGGGAGGCTGGGGCCAGCCTACAGGGGCACTTACCGTGCTTCACCCGGGCAGGCTGGAGATGTGAGTCCTCAGCTCTCAGCTCTGCATGCAGCCCGGACCTCGCCTTCCTAGGGCCTGACGTCAGGCCAGCGCTTGGGGCTCCTTTTGGGCAAAGGCAGGGTGGGGGCGGGGCAGGCTCCTTCCCCGCCCCCAGGAGGAGCCGAGGCTCAGAGCCCGAGGGAGGGTGCCTGGGCCGCCAGAGTCCCCACACCCACTGGAGACAGAAGGAGAAACTGAGGCACGGAGGGGCCTGGGGTGCCAGAGTCCCCACACCCTCTGGAGACAGAGGGGGAAACTGAGGCACAGAGGGGCTGAGCCTCAGCTGCACCATCCAGGAGATGGTGGCTGACACTTGTGTGTGTCGTGTGTGGGGCAGGAGGTGGGAAACTGAGGCACGGAGGGGCTGAGCCTCAGCTGCACCATCCAGGAGAGGGTGGCTGGCACTTGTGTGTGCTGTGTGCAGGGCAGGAGGTGGGAAACTGAGGCACGGAGAGGTTGAGCCTCAGCTGCACCATCCAGGAGACAGTGACTGGCACTTGTGTGTGCTGTGTGTGGGGCATGAGGGGAAAACTGAGGCACGAAGGGGCTGAGCCTCAGCTGCACCATCCAGGAGATGGTGGCTGGCACTCGTGTGTGCTGTGTACGGGGCAGGAGGTGGGAACACATGAAAGCCCAGGTTCCTTCCCGGGAGGGGCATGTGCACGGAGGCTTCAGCCCACGCGAGCCTAGGTTCCTGCATGGTTCTCTGGTTTGCATGTGTCCTGGGTCTGGCTGTGCCCATGTGTGCCCATGACCGAGAGCCTGCACGCCTGGCATCTGGGCCTCTGTTTGCAGCCACGCACTGGCGGCACGTGGCATATGGGGTTGGGTGTGTGGGAAAGACCTGGACGTGACCCAGACCAGCAGGTGGGGAGAGCGCATGGCTCCCAGACCTCAGTGCTGGAGGAAGCGTGAGCTCATTGACAGGCTTGATCCCAGAGGGCTGCTGGAGGGCCCCTCCCCCTAGACAGCCTCAGAGTCTGGAGGCCTTGTGGCCAGCCTGGGGTGGCAGCAGGGTTGTTGAGGAGTGGTTGGGACCGTGTACTGTCTCCTCTGCCGAGAGTGCCATCTCCTCTCTTTCCCATCCCATGTGCTTCTGTTCATACTCACACTTTAATCTTCAAGCCACCTGAGCGCCGAGGGCCTGCTGAGTGGGTTGTGCTGCACACCGGAGACTCAGGGAAGGCTCCCCAGAGGAGGCACTGGGCGTGCCCAAGCTCAGGCTGGTTGCAATGCAGAACAACAAGAGAGAGTAGGTGGGTCCTGGGGTCCTGACGCAGCCTGCTGGGGAGGGATGCAGTCTGGGAAGGCTTCCTGGAGGGGGCAGAGGGAGGTATAATGGGAGGCAGGCAGCCCAGATGGGCAGAGGGACAGGAGGCCATCAGAATACTTCCTGGGGAGCAAAGCTGGGAGTGGGCAGGGGACTTCCACACTGAGTCTTAGCAGCCTCTATGGGTACCAGAGTGCTGCAACGGGGAGCCATTGACAGATCTGGGAGAGGAGGGTTTCTTTACTCTGGAGCAGCCTCCCTGCTGCCGCAGGGCTGAGCCCACAGGCTGCAATTATCTCCTTTAGAACATTGTCATGTCTGTTTTAGCTGGGGAAACTGAGGCCCAGAGAGGCACAGGAGTCTCTGGCCATCAGCCTCTCGCACCTCTCTGGACCAGCACTGGCTCCCGGCAGGCAGGGTTTCACCGGGCTTGTGGAAGGTGGGGGTGGACACAATGTCATTTTTGTGTGGGGGTAGCCTGGAGGCAGCCCAGATTGGGCAGGGCTGGAGCCAGAGGAGCCTCGGATTTCCTGAGCAGGCGAGGGTGGCTGAGTTACCGCACTGGTGCCAGGCCTCATGCCCACCTCTGAGGGCCTGGGGCTCCAGCCTTGCACTCAGGCTTGTTCTCAAAGAAATCTCAGAGATGGTCCCCCAGCAAACAGTGGGGAACTGCCTGGGGAGGGGTCACAGCCCAGGCCAGCCTCCCTGACTCCTCCCCCAGGGAGATTCTTCTCAGCAGGACCCAGGGATCCTCTTGGGGGGACGCCAGGGATGGGGGTCCCGAGCTCAGAGCCAACCCCCCACAACCCTCAGAAGAGACTGGGCACAGGGACAATTTCCCCCTTGTCATCTTTACCAGGCTGGCGAGTCAGACCAGGCTGTCTGTGACTGGGGTCAGAGGTCAGAGAGTGGCTGTGCCCAGGGTCAGGATCCCTTCCTGTGTATCTGACTGGCCCTTCGCAGGGAAGGACCGCTCATCCTGGGCTCCAGCACACCTACCGCTCATCCTGGGCTCCAGCACACCTACCGCTCATCCTGGGCTCCAGCCTACTTACCGCTCATCCTGGGCTCCAGCGCACCTACCGCTCATCCTGGGCTCCAGCGCACCTACCGCTCATCCTGGGCTCCAGC
>NC_044983.1:136890589-136901889 GCF_008728515.1 Papio anubis
ACCCTCCCCTTTGTCTCCTCAATGAAAGGGCTCCTGAAGCCAAGGCAGGCTTTTTCTTCCTCCCTCCCTTGTCTCTCTTTCTCCCCACGTCCCTTCTTCCTCCTCTTCCCTCTCCTCCCTCCTCCTTTCCTCCTCTTTTCTCCCTTCTTCCCCGTCCTTCTGTCCCCATGTTGCCTGCACATCCTGGGAATTCCATACATGTTTGTGGAAGGAGGGGGCATCTGCCAGGCATTCTGCAAAGTGGGAGGCTGCCCCCAGAGGCTCACAGGTGGCACCCACAGTGCACGCAGCCACTGGTCTTCTGGCGGAGCAACCCTTGGTCTGCCTCCTCGAAGCCTGCTCCACAGCACCCCTAGGTGACGTATGAAAGAACACTGGTAAGCCTCACCTGCAAAGTGAGGGATGACAGCAGGGAAAACAGGCTGCTCCAGCCTGGGATCTCATCTATTTTATAGCAGGAGCCCGTGTTGGCAATTGCTATTCATCCCAGGGGAGGCTGGGAAAATTGTGGTCAAAGAGGATTTTGTTCTTCCCAGGCCTCCTTACAATCTCACCTTAGAACATGCTTTCTCTGAGCCTTGTGAACTTCTCAGCATCTCCTTGGGGCTGGCTTGCCAGGCACTGTCACCTGCTCAGCCCCTCCCGCTGCCCCCAGATGGATCAGCAGTTGCCATCATGGAATTCCATATTTGGTCATCTTCAGGCAGCGGGATTAAGGCAGAGATTCAGTGGTCCCTTGTGGCTTTTAGGGAGGAGGGAATGGGCTGCTAGAGTGCGAAAAGAAACTGGCCTTTAAGGTGAGCCTGAAACTAGCCTTTAAGGTGAGCCCGGACCGTAGGCTGCTCTGCCTGTGCACACTCACTGCTTTGTCCTTTCTCTGCGCTCCTGAGTTCTGCTCCAGCCCCTTTGAGGCTCAGGTCAAGCATCCTCGGCCCAGGGTTCCTCCTCAGCTCCCTCCCACTCTGTACCCTCCACAGCCCTGGGCCGAGTACACAGAGCCAGGCCACATGCCTCGGGCCCATCTTTCTCAGGGGCCTTGAGGGTTTCAATTCCCTCGAGTCCATGGTGGCGCCAGCACGTGTTCGGAGCCAGCAGACCTAGAGGTTGCCTCCGGGGCCCACAGTTCAGAGCCTGGCCAGGGAGGCCAGCCCAGACCAAAGTGGACATGACTCCCCCAGGCCCTGATTCTTCCCCATCAGAGTGGACGCCCGTCCATGGAGAAGCCAGTGAACTGGCAGGGTTCAGCAGGTGTGTCAGCAACGTGCTGTTTCACAGATGAACTCTCCCAGATGAACCTCCGGGCTTGTAGCATCAAGCTACCGACCCTCTCCTCCTGCCCCACCTCATCTGCTGGGGAGTCTTCAGGCAGGAGCCGGTAACTCTGTCAATATGTTAATCAGTAATTTCCTGATCAAAAACTTGGTGTCACAACAATACGGAGGAGGTTGTGCTCAAGAGGATGGGGCTGCTGTAAACTCACTGGTTCCAGCGCCATCAGCCCCCACCATGCCCAGCCTGACTCAGGGCTGGGGCTTCTAATGACAATGTTTTTCTGAACCTCCCCACCCAGACAGCCCTCCCAGGCCCTTGGAGCAGAGCCAGACTTAAATGTGACCTAAGGAGGTAGCCAGCACCCACACAGCCTGCAACACGGTAGTATTTTTAGAGCTGCTTCTCCAATACTTCCCTTGACAGGAGGAGGTGGGGATCAAGAGAGGAGTTAGGTTTGTGTGGGCTTGGCTTTGCTGTGTGGAGACTTCTCAGAGGTAGCACTACCACTGCATCCTCACAGAGCATGGGTACTTCATCACACCATCTCTACAGATGGGCAGGCTGAGGTCCAGAGAGAGGTTCTCCACCCTGGAAGTGGTGGAATCAGATGCATGACAGAGTTTCTAACCCAAAGCCCCTGGGTGCATGGGCCAGCCCATCCCTGCCTCCAAAGGGTGGGAAAGTGCCACTATCTGGCTATTTGGGCAGGGTTAGAATAAGTCACAGTCCCAGCGTTCCTGTGGCCATGACCCAAGCTGCCCTGAAGGCAGGGGTGGCCCTCGAGGGAGGGGGCATAGCACAGGTGTTTTGGCAGAGCCGCAGCCCCTCAGGACCTGGGACAGGGACACATGGAGGACTTGTCCTGGAAGGCTTCCCTGACCCAGGCCACTCTCCTGATGTTACAAAAATATCATAAGGAAAGTTTAAAAGTGCCTATCTCTGGGGTCCACCACAGTCCAAGTAAATTGGAACCCTCTGGTTGCCTTTATTTTAATCTACACAGATGTTTATCCTGTGCAGCCATTCTCTGGAGGAAAAAACTTAATTATGGTAATAATTGTGATACTGTGAATCAACAGTTGACAAACTATCTGGCCCTTCAGTCTCTCAAACACCCCTCTACATAAGCACCAGGGAGCCCACTCCCAAATCTAAGTGTGGGCTGGTAATACAGTGCCTGGCTTTCCGAGAGGTAAAGAAGTGAGGGGCTCAAGCTGTCCTGGGTGAGGAGGATAGGGCTCCTAAGAGATGGGAAGACAGGGCAGATGAGATGGGGAGACATGACATGGAGAAGAGAACATGGAGAGATGGGGAGGTGAAGGGAGATGGGAAGATGGAGGAGATGATGGGGAGATGAAGAGATGGGGAGGATGAAAAGATGGAGAGGTGGGGAGATGAGGAGATGGGGAGATGAAGAGATGGGGAGAAGATGAGATGTGGAGATGATGGGGAGATGGGGAGATTATGGGGAGTTGGGGAGATGATGGGGAAAGGGGAGATAATGGGGAGATGATGAGGAGGGATGGGGAGATGGAAGATGATGGGAAGATGATGAAGAGATGATGGGGAGATGAGGAAATGGGAGATAATGGGGAGATGGGAGTACGCCATCGCACATCGCATAATTTAATTCCATTAACCACGCACACTAATTCATTTACACTAATTCCGCCACCAAATGACCCGTACCAAAACATGACGCATAATTCACCTTTATTACACGACGTACACTCCACCATTAACCGCCGCATATCCACGCACATCTAATTTTCACCACCATGCACCATCGCCACACCACCTACACGCACATCCACTATTGACACCACCTTTACACGCACACCAATTACTACACCCACCTTTACACCCACGCACACCACTTTACACCACGCACCACTCATTAATAATTCACCTGCCACCCACCTACCAATACCCACCGCACACTAACGCACACTACCTTTTGCCACCCACTCATTTTGCCAATTCACTCGCACACCCACCTTACTACACCACCTACACCACGCACGCACGACCTACACCACGCACACCAATTTTACACCACCTTACTACACCCACGCACACGCACACCATCTTACTACACTCCACACCTTAATTTATTACACGCGCACACCCATCGTCCACACGCACACCACCTACAACTAATCTTTTACACTCATGTCCCACGCACATCTACTCTTACACTACTCCACACACCACTCTTAAACACTACCTGCACACCCACCCATTGCCCACCTACACCCACGCACACTTGGCCACCACCTTGCCAATTTTACACCACTTGGCCACACTTACACCACTCCATCCACACCAAGCCACACCCACCTCACACCCACCCACACCATGTCCACTTGGCCACCTTCCTACACTCCAAATTTCTACACCACCTTAACACTAATGCACCACCACACCCAGCCTTGCCACACCACCTTACCACCTACACCCACTTAATGCACACTAATTTTCACACTAATTTACACCACTCTACACCCACCTTACACCCACTACTACACCACTTACACCTTTTACACTACTCACACTAATTTACCACTACGCCCAATTTTACACCATCTTACACTAATTTACACTAATTTCACCTAATTTTACAATTTTACACTAATTTACACGCACCCCACCACCCAACCCCACTAATCTTTTGCACTCACCTCCCCACCCAAATGACCTAATCAATGGCTGCTGAAGTGCTGTCCAGTTTGAACATCCTAGGATCATATAAGGGGGTGGGTGTGAATGAATTTTGTACACTATATGGTGCCCTGCAGCCACTGGCTGCTCTCTTGACCTATAGGGAGCTGATACCCTGGGTGTGTGGAGGCTGGTTCTGGAATCCTCCTCGGGTAGCAGGGCTCCCTCGTCACTCTACCCTCCTGGCAGGCTCTGGACTCTCTGAGCCTCCACTCCCTCCCTCAGCCTCAGTCCCTCGAAGGCCACACAGACATTTGCCAAGCACTTCATGTGCCCAGCAGGGTGGGTTAGGGGTCCCCGGGGCTGCAGGAAACAGCGTGTCCGACAAGGAAATGAAGCTGAAAGCAAAGGACATGGAGGAGGGGCCGGGGAGATGAGGGGAGGGGCAAGGCAGTTCCGAGGCTGAGATTGTCGGGATCCTTCTGCAGTCAGGATCTCCAGAATGACACATTTGTCAAAATGATGACCCAATTAGGCAGCGGTAACTGGTGTCTACGACTGCCACACACGTAATCGCTGGTAATATCACTTAGCGACGTACAGCTGAGTGAGGAGGCAGGGCTGGGCTGCCGGAGGGGGAGAGGTATTTATCTATCCCAGGCTCATTGAGGAGGGAGGGGAGCGGGTGACTCAGAGCGCTGGCTTCAGATGACACTCAAGCCCCATTTCTTCCGCATGTGTTTTTGTTGTGTTTGGTGGGTTGGCTGGGATGACAAGCACCAATCCAAAATGCCCTTTGACTCAGTCCCTTTCTTTCTTTTGCCTCTGAACCACTGTAAGATGCCCCAAGGGGTCTCCAGCCAGGTGAGCGCACACACCTGGTGGTGCTGATAGTCCCCTGCTGGGACGACCCCTGACTCCAGACCCCATGTGCTCTGTCCCTCCCTCCGCTTGCCCTCTGCCTCCTCCCCTGCTTCCGCTCCTGCCTTAGCCTCATGCCTTTGCATCTGCTGTGTCCTCTGGGAAGGGAGGTGACCTCCCTACGTCCTCCCCTCCACTCGAAATCCACTAGCCCCGTTCAGCATCCTGTTGTCCATCCTTGTCACTCCTCCGTGGAGCTTTCCTTGACCCCCAGAGGGCCAGGGTCCCCGCCCACTCTCCACTGGCAGGGACCACGTCCATCACAGATTGATTCTTGTCCACGTCACTCCTGGGTTGGTTGATGGATGCACCCCACTCCCCACACCCCAGCGTGAATGGGGGCTTTGGAGAGCAGGGGTCCTGCTGCTCTGCTCTGTGTGGTTTGGGGAGCAGGGGTCCTGCTGCTCTGCTCTGTGTGGTTTGGGAAGCAGGGGTCCTGCTGCTCTGCTGTGTGTGGTTCAGCAGACACTGCCATGAGCAGAATTGCTGTGGTTTACCGTGTGAGGGGTGGTCAGGTCTCGCCATCTGCTGACAGGGGCTGGCTTTCTCTCCGCACCTGCCTCACACCCGCCTCACACCTGCCCCCTGCCTCCCCCCATGGACCCCTCAACCCCAGGAGCCCCAGACCTTCTCCTCTGCCCCTTCTACTTCCCTCCTGGTCCCCTCCCGAGTCCCTGGGGTGGGGGATGAGCCCAGGCAGGGCTTTAGAGGCTGCCTTTTTGCCTAAGGACCTGGCCACCCTGAAAGAAGGAGGCCTCTGGGGGGGCTCTTGTTCTCCCAGGACTCCCCTCAGTATCTGAGATTGTTTTGGCCCACAGATAACTCCTTTTCCCCCGTGAGAGACCCTGGGAACCGCTTCTGATTTCAGAGGATCTAGAAATCCCGGCTGTGTCCTGAAGGAGCTATTCAGTACCTGCTGGTGTTTGAGGTTCACCGCTACACGGTCAGCCCCCCTGGTCCCTGGAGGGCCTGGAGGGCTGGCCAAGGAGGCTGAGTCCTGGCTGTGACCTGGGGAAGCGGGTGAGGGAGGGGTCCCTCCATGGCTAGGGTGGGGCCCCTACAGGTCCAGGTGTGCCAGGACGGAGCCCCCCTCAGGCCACGCTGGGGCCCCCACAGCGGCTGCAGGCCCTGAGGCAGGCAGAGCTCCTTAACTGGAGGACCTGGGGGTGGGAGAGGGTAGGGGCTTTTGCCCAGGGCCCTGGGAGCTCCAGGGACAGAGGATGCGCTGTGTGGGACCAGGGAGACTCAGGGGAATCCCTCTGCCTCCGAGTCTAAAGCAGGGCTGCTCTGCCACCAGCCAGACAGTATTTTTGGCTCTGTGGGCCACACGGTCTCTGTTGGAATCCTCAGCTCTGCCTGGCAGCATGGAAGCAGCCTGGACAATATGTCAGCGAATGCACAAGATTGTGTTCCTAGATGCTTATTTACAGATTTGATTTTATTTTAAACGTTGATTTACCACATCCCAGGCAATGAGGCTTTGTAATACGTCTCCCATTTGTGTGGCTTTTCTACCTCCTTGGAGGATTTTTAAAGCACCTATTGTCCCATTTGAATATTAAGCGACCTTGGGAAGGAGTCGGACCTGGGTTCATTTTCTTTCCCAGATGAAGAGGTGGGCAGGGCTTGCCCCAGGCTGAGTGTGAGCCCAAGGAGAGCCAGGCTGGCATGGGGTCTCCAGCCCAGAGCGTTCCCACCTGCTCCAGGCCCTGAGGCCTCCCTTCTAAGCTGGGCCCTTCCTTGCCTGATCTTGCCCTGTCCCCAAAGACAGAGTCAGTGAGGGGTGGCCCCCATTGATGTTGGCCAGGTTCTGGGGGGAGGAAGGAAGATTAATTAGTTCTTGTTATCCTAGGAGTCAATTTACAGGCATTCAATAAGAGCTCGATCTGAGAAGCTTGTTGACAAATTGGAGGAGATTCAAACCAAGCAGTGCTGGGTCCTGAGGGATGGAGTGTGAGCAGTGAGGGAAGGGTGGATTCAGCTGCAGCTCCTTGTGACAGGGCTTGGTGAGCGGGAGGGCAGTGACCAGGCATCTACAAACACCCCCGGCGCCCCACTGGAGGAGACCACCCTGTCCCTACTTCGCAGGAGAACACAGCGAGGCTCGTGGAGGCTGTGGAACTTGACCAAGTGCACAGACGGGCAGTGGCAGCAGTGGAGTCAGGACCGGAGGCCTTGTCTGCCTAGTCCCCTCCCATATTGTCTGGGCCGTTCCGAGGCAGGTCGACCTCTGTCAGGGCCCAGGCCCCTCAGAGCAGGGTCCCACCCACAGGGAGGTCAGAAAAGACCACCAGGTCCTAGCAGAAAGTCCACCCATGCTTGGAGTCAGCCATGGGCAGCCCTAGGGTCCTGAACGAGCCCCCATCTCCCAGACCTCACTCCCTGTGCTCAGCACAAGACACCTGCGGAGTGCATGGTCGGCAGCTGGTGAGGGCAAGGGCCCTGCTCTGGGCCTCAGTTCTACCCTCTGCGGATAGGAAGAATTGGCAATCCAACCCTCCTCGCATCCGGGGCGTAAATGCTGCTTGGATGGACCTGGGGTACTGCTTTGCCCAGCCTGCCCAAAGTCCGGGGATCAGGGAGGGCCGACTGAGCGCTAAGCTGGGCTTTGGAGGGTCAGTGGAGTGGACAGGAGGGCATGGGGCGAGGGTCAGAGGGCAGCATGAGCGAGAAGTGGGGTGGGCTGGCTTAGGGGGCAGGTTGCTGTGTAGGGGAAGCTCAGGACCCTTAAGCCGTGCCTCAGTGGCCTCCCCTCTCACGAGCGCTCTGATCGGCAGCTGGGAGCCTCGGCATCCCAGGGACCTGCCAATTCCCTCGGGCCGCAGGGCCAGCCCAGCCCAGCAGAGCTGTCTGCCTGGTGTGAAAATGAAGATTGATCACCGTGGAAAGGCGGTCCCGGCTCTCCAGAGCCAGCCGGGAGTTGCAGAAATACAGAGCTTCATTATTATTTTAAGTGTTACTCAGCTGCTTTATTGAATTCTCCAAGTCAGGAACAATTCTGGCGAGATAAGAAGTTGACATTTTCAGAAGCAGCAGCGAGAACTGTGCGGGCGGCGAGGACAGAGCAGAGCCTGCTTGGCGTGAGAATGTCTCAGCCCACCGCCCGCCACCCACAGCCCCACGCACACATGCGGGCTCTTGCTGACTCAGGGACCAGGGTGGCTTAGCCAGCCTCGACGGACAGCCAGTCCAGAGGAAGGCAGTCTCAGCAGAGAAAGCCCAGCCACTTCCTGTCCCTCCCTTCCTCCCTCCCTCTCTTTCTCCCTCCCTTGCATTGTTGAGCACCTACTGTGTGCCAGGCCTGGGGCATGGACTAGCTGAGGATGCCATCCTTTCTCTAGTTAGCCTCAGAGTGATGGTGGGCACCACAGCAGGACTTCACTCACGGAGATGCAAGTGTGCCTGAGTGACAGCAGAGGACAGGTACAGGGCCCCGGGGAGGGGCGTCACCCTCCCCAGCTCAGCATGGCTCATAGTCCTCCTGCTCACCCCTGGAGCAGAGCCTGGTGTGCAGAGATGCTTAGCAGTTATGTGTGAAGTGCAGGATGGAAGAGCATGGTAAGGGAAGAAGGTGTCTCTGGAGGGGCCATGAGAAGTTGTCATTCTGGTCTTGAAGGGGTGTGGGTTTCCTTGGGAGCACCTAGGAGGTCACTCTGCAAAGGCACTGGCTGGACAAAGCCTCCTCAGTGATGGCCAGGCTGGTGCAGAGGGAGGGCAGAGGACGAGGCAGAGGACAGGGGTGAGACAGAGGACGGGGATGAAGGCCTCTCTCCATCTCTCTGGCTCCTCCTCCTCCCTTGTCCCCAGAGCCACAGTCAGTCCCCAGCCTGCTGTGCTCAGTTCCTTGCCCTGTGTGCCTGGCCCTCCAGGCAAATTGGTCCTGGTCTCTGTCCTGGGCCAGGCCACACAGCACACGATGATGTGCCCAGCTCCTCTTTCCAGGGACTTGACGTCCAATCACGAGAACAAACACACGTGTGCACACAGCCAGGCCTGGGATGTCTGTGTGCCTTGGGGGCTTTGTGTGGACGTGGAGCCTGGAAGAGCCTGGGAGGACCTAGAGGGGCTGGGGACCAGGGAAACTGGGGGAACTGGTTCCAGCCCAGCTGGGGCCCAGGAACAGGCCTGGGAGGGTGGTGACTCCCAGAGCCACGTGCTTGTACAAGTGGATAGTCACCTGGTGGTGTGGTGCCAATATGCACATGGCTTTAGGGGGTGATTGTTACTGCTGTCATGCCTTTTCCTAAGGGGAACGAATTCATTCCCTGGATACGTATGTTCTGAGCCCCCTGCTCCATGCAGGAATGCTGGACAGGTGGGGTCTTGGCATAGACCAACCCTCCTGGTGTCCCGACGACTCACCCCCCAAGCCCCAGGGGTGCACTCTCCCTCCTACTGCCTGCTCCAGTCTGGGCCTCTTACCTGGGGAACCCTGGCTCCCTGTGACCCCAGCAGGCCGTTCACCCCGCAGCTCCGGGTGGGGTTTGCTTTCAGGATTCTTCACCCCTTTCCATCTAAGGTTTTCCCCTGTGTTTAGATTCCTCAATGCCTCCCTGGGATCTGCCCGGTCCCCCTTCCTTCCCAGGGCCCTCTAACCCTCCAGGGCTCCATCCCCCACCAGCCCCATCTCCCTGGTGTCTGCCCTAACCTGGGTGGTCACCCCCCCACTCTTCTCTCTGGGTGTTGGTTCCATGTCTGCCTCCCCCATCATACTAACTCCATGAGGACAGGGGCCTTGGATGCCTTGATGGCCGACCCTACGTGTTCAGAGAGTGCCGAGAATCCAAATGGGTCATTTACCCACTACTCACTGTGATCCCATCAGGCCAAGGCTATTATCCCCGCCTGATGGACGTTAACCTGGAGGCTCATGTGAACTCACACAGCCAGGCCTGCCTGAGCCCAGAAGGAACCTCTTGATCACTGTGACCACTACACGGTGCTGGTGGAAGCAACGCTGCCCTTCTGCTGTGGGTCTCCAGGTGATGGGGGCAAGTCCGGGGCGGGGCACTATAGGGCAGGGTGGGGAGAAGGAGAGGTCACTGGAAGTGAGTCTTGACCACCAGGAGGCAAGTGTGGGAGGAAGAAGGAGTTGTAGTCAATCCAGGAAGCCTGCATGGAGGGGGTGAGTGTGTGGGTGCAAGGAAGGGTAGGCCAGGGAGTGGGGATGACATGGCAGATAGTGGGGGCTGCTGGCTCCCAGTGCCGTCCTCACATTGTTTCCTGAGTCACCCCGGGGAATTGAGTGTGACGTTCTGCAAATAATACGCATTATGTCATTTAATCCTCCCAAAACCCCAAGGCCTCTGGGGTCCCCACGACCTTTCTGCTATTCAGAAAGATCTGCAACAATGTAGCACTGACACTGCTTTTTTTTTTTTTTTTTTTTTTGCTGGGGGAGGGGGCGGAAGGGTTTAGAAAATACAGCTTCATGAAAACATATTATATGCATCAATATGTAATTTTTAAATGAGTTAATATTTTTAATGTATATTTTGTTTCTAACACTGTCAACATGGATAAATAAAACCTAGACAAACAAATGCTTTCGGAGGCTAATTTTGAGGATGTGAAGGGGTCCCGCCCAAACAAAGTGGGACCCCAGTGCAGAAGCCAGCCCTGTGGTGGCCCTGGGGGTTGGGTGGGGGACCCAAGAGCTGGGCTGCTGCTCTGCCCACCTCACTTTGCATGTGGTGTTTTTCAGTAGCGGATGGGAGCTCTGGATGCCCCCAGCGGCAGAGCCGTGAGGGGTGGGGCAGAGGTACCTGGAGGCCGGCAGGAGGCTGTACAGGAGCGATGGTGGGGACCGAGGAAAACCCATGCTGCAGAGCTTTCAGAGGGAGCATGGAAGGCCTGGGTGTGGGTGGGGGGGGACCATGCCCACAGCCAGGGTCCTGACGGCCCCAGTCCCGGCACGCCCCTAGACTTCCCCTGGGGTCTCAAGCAGGAAGGAGCTGCCCAGCCCAGCGAGCTGGAACCCGCAGGACTCTGCAGGCGTTGCTTGGTCCCTCTGCAGAAGCTCAGAAAGGGAGGTGTCATCTGTCCCAGCAGAACGGAGGGCCCGGGAAGTGGGAGGCCCACTCCTGCTGCTGATGGCTCCAGAGATAATCTCCCCCGGATATTGACAACGCAGCCTTCAGGGATTTTAATATCATGGCTCCATGGGGACAGTGTGATGTCTGCTGTTACTAAGCGGCTCAGCATCTGAAGCCTGGGTGTGGGAGGGACCAACTCAGCCACCCATCTGCGCTTCTTACAGCAGCACACTCACTCATTCACTGACTCATTCATCCATTCTGCCCCTCTTTACCCACACACCCTCCTGTCCTTCCAGCCATTCATTCAACCATCTACCTGTCCCTTCATGTATTCATTTATCCACGTGCCCACCTGCCTGTCCACCTTATCATCCAACAAGGTTAGAAGCACCTACTATGTGCCAGGCC